>NC_134689.1:1477204-1667204 GCF_050947455.1 Rhinoderma darwinii | reverse complement strand
GCAGCTTTTCCTATGATACTGCTGCCCTATTATAAGCTCCAGACGGTGGGGTCAGCGGCCACATAGGTGTCTGGGGGGAGGGGGTCACGGTCTGGGCTTTGCTGCGGTTATGGGGGTTTGGCAGAAAGCTGTGAAAACAAGAGCTGGTTTATTGTTCCTGCGACTACTGTGACAGCGGCCTTTATTGTCCATTGTCGGTGTGAGGTTTGCAATCAGGGAGAAGGTAATTGAGTCGGGGAGGGCCTGGGGGGGGGATCCTTGTGGGGTCCGGGGGGGGGGGGGGGGGCGGGGTGGTATTTACTGAATGACAGGTCTGTGCCGCCGCTGCCTGACAAAGGGGATTCAGATGGGGCGCAGCTGTATTTGGTGAGACAACAGGGGCCGTGTTTACGTTCAGCCGTCTGACCCTCGCCGCATAACAAAGACGTTCTATTCTCCAGCCGCCGCCGTCATGGCCGCTCAGGTGTCCGCACAACGCCACGCCGCGCCTTTTCCGCCCAGGAAAACTCCAAACTTCTCCCTGAAAAACTGAGAATTTCTGGGAAAACCTGGTCCAGACGTGAGCGGAGCGCGAGTCACCCGACCGCAGCGCCGATCCTCCCACAGACGACGGCGGAAAATAGAAAGTAACGCTTCCGTATACCGCAAGTGTCGCAATGTAAACGAGCCCCAATAATGCTGCTCATGGGTCACCCGCGGGGCCGACCGCCGCAATAACCGCGCAGAATCAAAAAATGTCAAAAGATTTACGGAATCCGATTGAGTGAGCGAAGACAGGAAGATTCCTCGCCGATTCCACGAGCGTTTCCATATTTCTCACTATTGAGAATAAGAGCGCAAATGTGAAACCTCCGGAAAGCGTTCTGAAGCCACGCCCATCAAATCAGCCGTAACCGATAGTCTTTATATCCTACACGTAAATGTGATCATTAGCGGTCGGTTCACACACGACGCCGCGGTTTACGGTTACAATGAGCGAAATAAAATGTAACAAGATTTTTCATGCCTTTTGGTGATTGTTTTTTTAGTGATAAAACACGAAAAACTCAACAAAAATGTATTCTCCAATTAGAGCGCTCCAGAGTGTGGGGGAGGGGCACTTTTTTTTTTTTTTTTTTTTTTTTAAACATGTTGATAATTATAAGGGGATTGACCCGTCTCCTAATTGGAGGGTAACCGGATTATCTCTCCCCAAGTAATTATCCACCCCGAGATCCCCGTAAGACTGTGTTCACACTGAGTTTTTTGCAGGAGGAAAATTCTACCTCAAAATTCCGTTTGGGATCTTGAGGCAGATTTTGACCTTCCTGCACGGCGTTTGCCGCGTTTTTCGCTCGCGGGGATTGAGTGCTAAAGGCAAAGAACTCAGCGAAATAGAGGCGTAAACACGCGAAGATCGGGCATGTCCCTTCTTTCTGCCGCGAGAAAACCGCCCCCGCCTCCCATTGAAATCAATGGGAGGCATTTTCGGATGGTTTTTGACGAGTTTTGCGGAGCGATTTCCGCGCCAAAATACTCTGCATGAACAGAGCCTAACGAAGAGACATCCGATCCCAAAGCACGCCAACAATAGTGAGGAGGAGCCATACAGGAGTGGGGAGGGGCCTATAATCGCAGGTTGGCAAACATTTACACTACAGGATCGGAGAATACAATCTATTGTTCTCTGTTATCAGACATGGCAGGCTGGGGGGGAGGATGACTGTAGGACAGGTGAATACAATCTATTGTTCTCTGTTATCAGACATGTCAGGCTGGGAGAGGATGACTGTAGGACAGGTGAATACAATCTATTGTTCTCTGTTATCAGACATGTCAGGCTGGGAGAGGATGACTGTAGGACAGGTGAATACAATCTATTGTTCTCTGTTATCACACAGGTCAGGCTGGGGGAGGATGAATGTAGGACAGGGGAATACAATCTATTGTTCTCTGTTATCAGACATGTCAGGCTGGGGGGAGGATGATGTAGGACAGGTGAATACAAACTATTGTTCTCTGTTATCAGACATGTCAGGCTGGGGGAGGATGACTGTAGGACAGGTGAATACAATCTATTGTTCTCTGTTATCACACAGGTCAGGCTGGGGGAGGATGAATGTAGGACAGGGGAATACAATCTATTGTTCTCTGTTATCAGACATGTCAGGCTGGGGGAGGATGACTGTAGGACAGGAGAATACAATCTATTGTTCTCTGTTATCAGACATGTCAGGCTGGGGGAGAGGATGACTGTAGGACAGGTGAATACAATCTATTGCTCTCTGTTATCAGCCATGTCAGGCTGGGGGAGGATGACTGTAGGACAGGTGAATACAATCTATTGTTCTCTGTTATCAGACATGTCAGGCTGGGGGGAGGATGACTGTAGGACAGGTGAATACAATCTATTGTTCTCTGTTATCAGACATGTCAGGCTGGGGGAGGATGACTGTAGGACAGGTGAATACAATCTATTGTTCTCTGTTATCAGACATGTCAGGCTGGGAGAGAATGACTGTAGGACAGGTGAATACAATCTATTGTTCTCTGTTATCACACAGGTCAGGCTGGGGGAGGATGAATGTAGGACAGGGGAATACAATCTATTGTTCTCTGTTATCAGACATGTCAGGCTGGGGGAGGATGACTGTAGGACAGGTGAATATAATCTATTCTCTGTTATCAGACATGTCAGGCTGGGGGAGGATGACTGTAGGACAGGAGAATACAATCTATTGTTCTCTGTTATCAGACATGTCAGGCTGGGGGAGGATGACTGTAGGACAGATGAATACAATCTTTTGCTCCCTGTTATCAGCTCACTTATTGATGCCGCCATGCTCACTACTTTGTCACATATTTTCAGTATTTACAACGCTCTGAACTATGATAAGCTGCAGATATTCGGGTTACCGGCCCTTTAAGAATAGAAGACGTGATCATAATTCGAGGTGATTGTTACTTTGTTACTTTCTTGTCGGTTTCTTGGATGATTTTTGTGGATTTGCTGCGCCGGTTGCTGATTAATAAATCTGGTGACTGCAGAATCTGTAATTAATCCCCGGACGATACAATCCTCGTCTGTGAGATAACCGCGAGGTCTCCATCTTCTCCCCCCCCCTCCTCAGCAGCACAGGGGGCGCCCGCGCACGTGGTCTTCGTTACATTGGCTGCTGTTGCCGTGTTCGGACGGTTACTGAATTTGGCGCTTTCCATGTGTGAATCCCATCGGGGGAGGGGCGGTCGTACCGGCCGTGATGTTTTATAAAAACAATTGATAGCGCCATTCTTGCCGCCATCGCAGCACGTGAGGCTCACAAGGTCTGGTGTGTAGTGCGTGCCGCTATTCTTCCCAGGCACGGGGAGCGCAGACCGTCAGCACGCCTCACTCCGGTCCCCAGAATCACGTACTGATCCAGAGTAGCATCATGTGTTCTACTCCAGTCACATCCAGAGCTGCAGTCACTATTCTGATGTTACTTCATGTCTTATACTCCAGTCACATCCAGAGCTGCAGTCATTATTCTGATGTTACTTCATCTTTTATACTAAAGTAACATCCAGAGCTGCAGTCATTATTCTGATGTTACTTCATCTTTTATACTCCAGTAACATCCAGAGCTGCAGTCACTATTCTGATGTTACTTCATGTCTTATACTCCAGTCACATCCAGAGCTGCAGTCATTATTCTGATGTTACTTCATCTTTTATACTAAAGTAACATCCAGAGCTGCAGTCATTATTCTGATGTTACTTCATCTTTTATACTCCAGTAACATCCAGAGCTGCAGTCACTATTCTGATGTTACTTCATGTCTTATACTCCAGACACTATTCTGCTGTTATATTATGTCTTCTGTTCCACTCACATCCAGAGCTGCAGTCACTTCATGTTTTATACTCCAGTTGCATCCAGAGCTGCTTCACTATTCTGCTGTTACATCATCTTTTATACTCCAGTCACTTCCAGAGCTGCTTCGTTATTCTGCTGTTACTTAATGTCTATATTCCAGTTACAATTCTGCTGTTACATCGTGTGTTAAACTCCAGTCACATCCAGATCTGCAATCACAATTCTGCATGTATTCCCTCCTGGCTCAGTGTCTGTATAGAGCATGTGATGCATTGTGGGAGATGTAGCGTCTACACCAGGACCTGCTGAAGACAACACTAAATCTCTCACAATGCAACGCAGCAAATTTTAATTTCTAATGGGATATCAACTAAGGTGTGTCTTTTGGCAAAATGCACATGGGTAGAAGCAGCAGCCAGCAAAATTGAATGCAGCTCTGGATGTGACTGGAGTAAATCTAACAGTAGAATTGTGACTAGAGTAGAAGACATAATGTATCAGCGGAATTATTACTGCAGCTTTGGTTGTGACTGGAGAATAACCCTTCATGTAACAGCAGAATTGTAACTGGGACATGGCAGGTGCCTGATTATCAGACATTCTGAATTATTGGACAGTCACCGGAAGCTCTATAACATGTAACTTAAAGTTACAGGCCCTGATATAAAGTCTCCCACCTCAGCCCTCCGCCTGTGAAATCCAGACTTGTTGTAATAGCAGAATTGTGACTGCAGCTCTGTAGGTGACTGGAGTATAAGACTTGATGTAAAGCAGTATAGTGACTGCAGCTCTGGATGTGACTGGAGTATAAGACTTGATGTAAAGCAGAATAGTGACTGGAGTATAAAGTATGCAGCTCCTGATGTTAAGAGCAGGAATTTGTCTGCAGCTCTGGATGTGACTAGAGTATAAGACATGCTGTTACTCCGGATCAGTACATGATCAGTTTTCAAACACAGATAATAAAGCTGCTGCGTTACGGCAGCCGGTGGTGACAGATTAGGAAAAAAAAATGGTAATCCTTTCCGTGATAGAGCGACTCCTGAATGACGGCGTGCGCTTCGCGGCGGGGTTAATATGAGGATTATGGGGGATAATCTCCCGGGTCCAGAGATCAATGGAATGTAACACGTAGGATTTCTCCGAGAATCCACCACAGAAATCTGACAAACTCCATGTCAAGAGCGGCTCAACATTGGCGTAATGTGACCGCAGAAACGCATGTGGCGACGTGCGTCCTGGACTGCCGTAATTCTGCCGCAGATCCTCCTGCCGCCCATCAAACACGGCGATTTCTCTATAAACATTGTCAGGAGTAACAAATAGGAAGCAGGACAGGGAATCGCCGCCATTATTTCCGCGTGACGCGCTGCAGCCCATTGACGGATGTGTCCGGGAGCCAATGAAGTACAAGCGCACTACGGTATCCGCCATGGATAGAGCCGCCGCGTTATCAGACATTCCGGATTATCGGACGGTCGTGCAGAAGTTATAACATGGAAGCAAAAGTAGAAGAAAAGCTCCGCCCCCTGCGTCCCGTTCCTGCGCTCCACGACTGCCGCCGTCTCCGCTGTAAAGATTTCCGATCGTCTTTAGTCGCCTGCGCTGTTTAAGTCGCCATTAATCATATATTTCGTAGCGCGCGTTTGACTCATTTCGGAATTAATTTTCTATATTTCAGCATTATTTGTGCGGCGTGAATACCGGAGAATCGGCGGTCTGAGTTACATTAATGCGTTTGACCTCTGTACGACGAATGTGCCGAGGAAAAGCTGCCCCGTAATTACAGGAACCCAAGTCAATTGGTCAATGTATTCCAAGAACGATCCGCACAATATTTCTCGTGGCTCCGCTCTCGCGCTCGCCGTCGCCTTTGCTCATTTTTTCCATTTGAACGCAATTATAGACAATGGGCTGTAATTATTCGCTGAGGCTTTTAAGCAATAAACACCGGGAGCGGCGACCGGGGGCGATCGTCATGTAAATAACTGTCACATGCTAATGAGTCCAACATGGCGGAGGCGCGGCAAAGTGATCATGCAACGTATTCCGCAGACGGCGCAGATCATCCCGCATACCCTCCCCCACAATGTAACTATATATCTGCTTCTGGGAAAGCTGGGTGACGGACCAATATGGCTGCCACAGCTTTACCAGACTCCGTGCCACATTCAGACATTCCCTGCTACATTACGGACCGGTTTACTTTTCAGCATCCTAGAAAAGCTGGGTGACAGCCTCAGAGGGCGCTGTTATTGTAGTGTTGGCTGTCACTCAGCTTTCCCAGACTCCTGACCAGCAGAGGGGAGCAGTGGATGTGTAGCTGCTGGGACGGTTTGTCATTCAGTTTCGGGAAAGCTGGGTGTTGTAATGATTGTCACCCAGCTTTCCCAGAATCCCAAGAGTTGTATATAGCAGATAGCAGCGTTCCCAGCGGTGTACAGCGCACGATGACCGGAGCACTCGCGTTTCTTTGGCGCTCAGTTACATCGCGGTATCAGGCGGCGCAGTCCAGCGACATCTCCGATATTTGTAGAACTTTTCTGAATGTTTCTCTTTTCTTCAGATTTCACTGGAAATAAATTTCTTATTGAACGAAAGGAAAAAATCAGCAAATTGTTACTCAGCGGATTTTGTAGTTTTTACAACTTAAATACATTTTGTTCCAAAAGGGAAAGTAACAAACAAGGAATCCAGGACCGCTCCACTTAAAGGGCCAGCCACCATAAAATACAGCATATAATAGTACTGGAGTGATATAAGAGGAGCGGCTGATATCAGTCACACATATGATGTAATGTCTCTGGAGGATATAATAGTACTGGAGTGATATAAGAGGAGCGGCTGATATCAGTCACACATATGATGTAATGTCTCTGGAGGATATAATAGTACTGGAGTGATATAAGAGGAGCGGCTGATATCAGTCACACATATGATGTAATGTCTCTGGAGGATATAATAGTACTGGAGTGATATAAGAGGAGCGGCTGATATCAGTCACACATATGATGTAATGTCTCTGGAGGATATAATAGTACTGGAGTGATATAAGAGGAGCGGCTGATATCAGTCACACATATGATGTAATGTCTCTGGAGGATATAATAGTACTGGAGTGTTATAAGAGGAGCGGCTGATATCAGTCACATATGATGTAATGTCTCTGGAGGATATAATAGTACTGGAGTGATATAAGAGGAGCGGCTGATATCAGTCACACATATGATGTAATGTCTCTGGAGGATATAATAGTGCTGGAGTGATATAAGAGGAGCGGCTGATATCAGTCACATATGATGTAATGTCTGGAGGATATAATAGTACTGGAGTGATATAAGAGGAGCGGCTGATATCAGTCACATATATGATGTAATGTCTCTGGAGGATATAATAGTACTGGAGTGTTATAAGAGGAGCGGCTGATATCAGTCACATATGATGTAATGTCTCTGGAGGATATAATAGTACTGGAGTGTTATAAGAGGAGCGGCTGATATCAGTCACATATGATGTAATGTCTCTGGAGGATATAATAGTACTGGAGTGATATAAGAGGAGCGGCTGATATCAGTCACACATATGATGTAATGTCTCTGGAGGATATAATAGTAGTGGAGTGATATAAGAGGAGCGGCTGATATCAGTCACACATATGATGTAATGTCTCTGGAGGATATAATAGTACTGGAGTGATATAAGAGGAGCGGCTGATATCAGTCACACATATGATGTAATGTCTCTGGAGGATATAATAGTAGTGGAGTGTTATAAGAGGAGCGGCTGATATCAGTCACATATGATGTAATGTCTCTGGAGGATATAATAGTGCTGGAGTGATATAAGAGGAGCGGCTGATATCAGTCACACATATGATGTAATGTCTCTGGAGGATATAATAGTGCTGGAGTGATATAAGAGGAGCGGCTGATATCAGTCACATATGATGTAATGTCTCTGGAGGATATAATAGTACTGGAGTGATAGAGGAGCGGCTGATATCAGTCACACATATGATGTAATGTCTCTGGAGGATATAATAGTGCTGGAGTGTTATAAGAGGAGCGGCTGATATCAGTCACATATGATGTAATGTCTCTGGAGGATATAATAGTACTGGAGTGATATAAGAGGAGCGGCTGATATCAGTCACACATATGATGTAATGTCTCTGGAGGATATAATAGTGCTGGAGTGATATAAGAGGAGCGGCTGATATCAGTCACATATATGATGTAATGTCTCTGGAGGATATAATAGTGCTGGAGTGATATAAGAGGAGCGGCTGATATCAGTCACATATGATGTAATGTCTCTGGAGGATATAATAGTGCTGGAGTGTTATAAGAGGAGCGGCTGATATCAGTCACATATGATGTAATGTCTGGAGGATATAATAGTGCTGGAGTGATATAAGAGGAGCGGCTGATATCAGTCACATATGATGTAATGTCTCTGGAGGATATAATAGTGCTGGAGTGATATAAGAGAAGCGGCTGATATCAATCACATATGATGTAATGTCTCTGGAGGATATAATAGTGCTGGAGTGATATAAGAGGAGCGGCTGATATCAGTCACATATGATGCAATGTCTCTGGAGGATATAATAGTACTGGAGTGATATAAGAGGAGCGGCTGATATCAGTCACATATGATGCAATGTCTCTGGAGGATATAATAGTGCTGGAGTGTTATAAGAGGAGCGGCTGATATCAGTCACACATATGATGTAATGTCTCTGGAGGATATAACAGTACTGGAGTGATATAAGAGGAGCGGCTGATATCAGTCACATATGATGTAATGTCTCTGGAGGATATAATAGTACTGGAGTGTTATAAGAGGAGCGGCTGATATCAGTCACATATGATGTAATGTCTCTGGAGGATATAATAGTACTGGAGTGATATAAGAGGAGCGGCTGATATCAGTCACATATGATGTAATGTCTCTGGAGGATATAATAGTGCTGGAGTGATATAAGAGGAGCGGCTGATATCAGTCACATATGATGCAATGTCTCTGGAGGATATAATAGTGCTGGAGTGTTATAAGAGGAGCGGCTGATATCAGTCACACATATGATGTAATGTCTCTGGAGGATATAATAGTACTGGAGTGATATAAGAGGAGCGGCTGATAGTCACATATGATGCAATGTCTCTGGAGGATATAATAGTGCTGGAGTGATATAAGAGGAGCGGCTGATATCAGTCACATATGATGTAATGTCTCTGGAGGATATAATAGTGCTGGAGTGATATAAGAGGAGCGGCTGATATCAGTCACATATGATGTAATGTCTCTGGAGGATATAATAGTACTGGAGTGATATAAGAGGAGCGGCTGATATCAGTCACACATATGATGTAATGTCTCTGGAGGATATAATAGTACTGGAGTGATATAAGAGGAGCGGCTGATATCAGTCACATATGATGTAATGTCTGGAGGATATAATAGTGCTGGAGTGTTATAAGAGGGGCGGCTGATATCAGTCACATATGATGTAATGTCTCTGGAGGATATAATAGTGCTGGAGTGATATAAGAGGAGCGGCTGATATCAGTCACATATGATGTAATGTCTCTGGAGGATATAATAGTACTGGAGTGTTATAAGAGGAGCGGCTGATATCAGTCACATATGATGTAATGTCTCTGGGGGATATAATAGTACTGGAGTGTTATAAGAGGAGCGGCTGATATCAGTCACATATGATGTAATGTCTCTGGGGGATATAATAGTACTGGAGTGATATAAGAGGAGCGGCTGATATCAGTCACACATATGATGTAATGTCTCTGGAGGATATAATAGTGCTGGAGTGATATAAGAGGAGCGGCTGATATCAGTCACATATGATGTAATGTCTGGAGGATATAATAGTACTGGAGTGATATAAGAGGAGCGGCTGATATCAGTCACATATATGATGTAATGTCTCTGGAGGATATAATAGTACTGGAGTGTTATAAGAGGAGCGGCTGATATCAGTCACATATGATGTAATGTCTCTGGAGGATATAATAGTACTGGAGTGTTATAAGAGGAGCGGCTGATATCAGTCACATATGATGTAATGTCTCTGGAGGATATAATAGTACTGGAGTGATATAAGAGGAGCGGCTGATATCAGTCACACATATGATGTAATGTCTCTGGAGGATATAATAGTAGTGGAGTGATATAAGAGGAGCGGCTGATATCAGTCACACATATGATGTAATGTCTCTGGAGGATATAATAGTACTGGAGTGATATAAGAGGAGCGGCTGATATCAGTCACACATATGATGTAATGTCTCTGGAGGATATAATAGTAGTGGAGTGTTATAAGAGGAGCGGCTGATATCAGTCACATATGATGTAATGTCTCTGGAGGATATAATAGTACTGGAGTGATAGAGGAGCGGCTGATATCAGTCACACATATGATGTAATGTCTCTGGAGGATATAATAGTGCTGGAGTGATATAAGAGGAGCGGCTGATATCAGTCACATATGATGTAATGTCTCTGGAGGATATAATAGTGCTGGAGTGATATAAGAGGAGCGGCTGATATCAGTCACATATGATGTAATGTCTCTGGAGGATATAATAGTACTGGAGTGATATAAGAGGAGCGGCTGATATCAGTCACACATATGATGTAATGTCTCTGGAGGATATAATAGTACTGGAGTGATATAAGAGGAGCGGCTGATATCAGTCACATATGATGTAATGTCTGGAGGATATAATAGTGCTGGAGTGTTATAAGAGGGGCGGCTGATATCAGTCACATATGATGTAATGTCTCTGGAGGATATAATAGTACTGGAGTGTTATAAGAGGAGCGGCTGATATCAGTCACATATGATGTAATGTCTCTGGGGGATATAATAGTACTGGAGTGATATAAGAGGAGCGGCTGATATCAGTCACATATATGATGTAATGTCTCTGGAGGATATAATAGTACTGGAGTGATATAAGAGGAGCGGCTGATATCAGTCACACATATGATGTAATGTCTCTGGAGGATATAATAGTGCTGGAGTGATATAAGAGGAGCGGCTGATATCAGTCACATATGATGTAATGTCTGGAGGATATAATAGTACTGGAGTGATATAAGAGGAGCGGCTGATATCAGTCACATATATGATGTAATGTCTCTGGAGGATATAATAGTACTGGAGTGTTATAAGAGGAGCGGCTGATATCAGTCACATATGATGTAATGTCTCTGGAGGATATAATAGTACTGGAGTGTTATAAGAGGAGCGGCTGATATCAGTCACATATGATGTAATGTCTCTGGAGGATATAATAGTACTGGAGTGATATAAGAGGAGCGGCTGATATCAGTCACACATATGATGTAATGTCTCTGGAGGATATAATAGTAGTGGAGTGATATAAGAGGAGCGGCTGATATCAGTCACATATGATGTAATGTCTCTGGAGGATATAATAGTACTGGAGTGATATAAGAGGAGCGGCTGATATCAGTCACACATATGATGTAATGTCTCTGGAGGATATAATAGTGCTGGAGTGATATAAGAGGAGCGGCTGATATCAGTCACATATGATGTAATGTCTCTGGAGGATATAATAGTGCTGGAGTGTTATAAGAGGAGCGGCTGATATCAGTCACATATGATGTAATGTCTGGAGGATATAATAGTGCTGGAGTGATATAAGAGGAGCGGCTGATATCAGTCACATATGATGTAATGTCTCTGGAGGATATAATAGTGCTGGAGTGATATAAGAGAAGCGGCTGATATCAATCACATATGATGTAATGTCTCTGGAGGATATAATAGTGCTGGAGTGATATAAGAGGAGCGGCTGATATCAGTCACACATATGATGTAATGTCTCTGGAGGATATAATAGTGCTGGAGTGATATAAGAGGAGCGGCTGATATCAGTCACATATGATGCAATGTCTCTGGAGGCTATAATAGTACTGGAGTGATATAAGAGGAGCGGCTGATATCAGTCACATATGATGCAATGTCTCTGGAGGATATAATAGTGCTGGAGTGTTATAAGAGGAGCGGCTGATATCAGTCACACATATGATGTAATGTCTCTGGAGGATATAATAGTACTGGAGTGATATAAGAGGAGCGGCTGATATCAGTCACACATATGATGTAATGTCTCTGGAGGATATAACAGTACTGGAGTGATATAAGAGGAGCGGCTGATATCAGTCACACATATGATGTAATGTCTCTGGAGGATATAATAGTACTGGAGTGATATAAGAGGAGCGGCTGATAGTCACATATGATGCAATGTCTCTGGAGGATATAATAGTGCTGGAGTGATATAAGAGGAGCGGCTGATATCAGTCACATATGATGTAATGTCTCTGGAGGATATAATAGTGCTGGAGTGATATAAGAGGAGCGGCTGATATCAGTCACATATGATGTAATGTCTGGAGGATATAATAGTGCTGGAGTGTTATAAGAGGAGCGGCTGATATCAGTCACATATGATGTAATGTCTCTGGAGGATATAATAGTACTGGAGTGATATAAGAGGAGCGGCTGATATCAGTCACACATATGATGTAATGTCTCTGGAGGATATAATAGTACTGGAGTGTTATAAGAGGAGCGGCTGATATCAGTCACATATGATGTAATGTCTCTAGAGGATATAATAGTGCTGTAGCGTTATAAGAGGGGCGGCTGATATCAGTCACATATGATGTAATGTCTCTGGAGGATATAATAGTACTGGAGTGTTATAAGAGGAGCGGCTGATATCAGTCACACATATGATGTAATGTCTCTGGAGGATATAATAGTACTGGAGTGATATAAGAGGAGTGGCTGATATCAGTCACATATGATGTCATGTCTCTGGAGGATATAATAGTACTGGAGTGATATAAGAGGAGTGGCTGATATCAGTCACATATGATGTCATGTCTCTGGAGGATATAATAGTACTGGAGTGATATAAGAGGAGCGGCTGATATCAGTCACATATGATGTAATGTCTCTGGGGGATATAATAGTACTGGAGTGTTATAAGAGGAGCGGCTGATATCAGTCACATATGATGTAATGTCTCTGGGGGATATAATAGTACTGGAGTGATATAAGAGGAGCGGCTGATATCAGTCACATATATGATGTAATGTCTCTGGAGGATATAATAGTGCTGGAGTGATATAAGAGGAGCGGCTGATATCAGTCACATATGATGTCATGTCTCTGGAGGATATAATAGTGCTGGAGTGATATAAGAGGAGCTGCTGATATCAGTCACACATATGATGTAATGTCTCTGGAGGATATAATAGTACTGGAGTGATATAAGAGGAGCGGCTGATATCAGTCACATATGATGTAATGTCTCTGGGGGATATAATAGTACTGGAGTGATATAAGAGGAGCGGCTGATATCAGTCACACATATGAT
This sequence comes from Rhinoderma darwinii, assembly GCF_050947455.1. Classification (NCBI taxonomy): domain Eukaryota; kingdom Metazoa; phylum Chordata; class Amphibia; order Anura; family Rhinodermatidae; genus Rhinoderma; species Rhinoderma darwinii. The sequence goes on along the minus strand of NC_134689.1, from coordinate 1,653,925 downwards.
GTAATGTCTCTGGAGGATATAATAGTGCTGGAGTGATATAAGAGGAGCGGCTGATATCAGTCACACATATGATGTAATGTCTCTGGAGGATATAATAGTACTGGAGTGATATAAGAGGAGCGGCTGATATCAGTCACACATATGATGTAATGTCTCTGGAGGATATAATAGTACTGGAGTGTTATAAGAGGAGCGGCTGATATCAGTCACACATATGATGTAATGTCTCTGGAGGATATAATAGTACTGGAGTGATATAAGAGGAGCGGCTGATATCAGTCACATATGATGTAATGTCTCTGGAGGATATAATAGTACTGGAGTGTTATAAGAGGAGCGGCTGATATCAGTCACATATGATGTAATGTCTCTGGAGGATATAATAGTACTGGAGTGATATAAGAGGAGCGGCTGATATCAGTCACACATATGATGTAATGTCTCTGGAGGATATAATAGTGCTGGAGTGTTATAGGAGGAGCGGCTGATATCAGTCACACATATGATGTAATGTCTCTGGAGGATATAATAGTACTGGAGTGATATAAGAGGAGCGGCTGATATCAGTCACACATATGATGTAATGTCTCTGGAGGATATAATAGTACTGGAGTGATATAAGAGGAGCGGCTGATATCAGTCACATATATGATGTAATGTCTCTGGAGGATATAATAGTACTGGAGTGTTATAAGAGGAGCGGCTGATATCAGTCACATATATGATGTAATGTCTCTGGAGGATATAATAGTACTGGAGTGATATAAGAGGAGCGGCTGATATCAGTCACACATATGATGTAATGTCTCTGGAGGATATAATAGTACTGGAGTGATATAAGAGGAGCGGCTGATATCAGTCACACACATGATGTAATGTCTCTGGAGGATATAATAGTACTGGAGTGATATAAGAGGAGCGGCTGATATCAGTCACATATATGATGTAATGTCTCTGGAGGATATAATAGTACTGGAGTGATATAAGAGGAGCGGCTGATATCAGTCACATGTGATGTAATGTCTCTGGGGGATATAATAGTGCTGGAGTGATATAAGAGGAGCGGCTGATATCAGTCACATGTGATGTAATGTCTCTGGAGGATATAATAGTGCTGGAGTGTTATAAGAGGAGCGGCTGATATCAGTCACATATGATGTAATGTCTCTGGAGGATATAATAGTACTGGAGTGATATAAGAGGAGCGGCTGATATCAGTCACACATATGATGTAATGTCTCTGGAGGATATAATAGTACTGGAGTGTTATAAGAGGAGCGGCTGATATCAGTCACATATGATGTAATGTCTCTGGAGGATATAATAGTACTGGAGTGTTATAAGAGGAGCGGCTGATATCAGTCACATATGATGTAATGTCTCTGGAGGATATAATAGTACTGGAGTGATATAAGAGGAGCGGCTGATATCAGTCACACATATGATGTCATGTCTCTGGAGGATATAATAGTGCTGGAGTGTTATAAGAGGAGCGGCTGATATCAGTCACACATATGATGTAATGTCTCTGGAGGATATAAATTCCCACAATTGATTTTTAGACAAACAGAACAGCACCCCCTAGTGGTCAAATAGGCATAAAGAAGTGGACAGCTCCATACTGGGAGCCATATTGTTCTGACCAGATATACAGCGGATGATTGATGTGATCTTCAGCCGCTTCCTGTATGCAGCCCCCTCCTCTGATAACTCAGTGTGTTCCCAGGTGCAGTTCCCTCTGTGGCCTGTAGGGGTCACTGTGAAGGTTTATAGCCAGTGACCACTTTCCTCCTTAGACTGCAGGTGATTAGTGAGCGATCATTCTTCAAACTAAAAATATATTGTATAAATGAGCGGAGACTTTTCCTCGCCGTGTCCGGTTCTCGCCACGATCTCTGTATATTTATTTCTAGAAGGAGAATCCCTCTAAGAGCGTTGTATATGGGGGAGGGGCATGGACCTTGTCCATGGCGTCCATTGCTCACAGCGTCTTAGTGGGGGAGGGGTCGTGAACTGTTTAGCCGCAGACAATGTATCCGTTTTTATATAAGGAATGTTCCGCTAATTCTTTGACCGTTTCCCAGGTACCCCGGAAAGCCTGGCGGAGAAGGAGCGTCAGCTCATGGGGATGATAAATCAGCTGACCAGTCTGCGAGAACAGCTGCTGGCGGCGCACGATGAGCAGAAGAAACTCGCCGCCTCGCAGATCGAGAAACAGCGGCAGCAGATGGAACTGGCCAAACAGCAGCAAGAACAGGTGAGTCCACATGACCGCCCCCCCCCGGGGGTCACCGCGTGTTCCCGTAATCCGAGGCCCGCGCTGGCAGTCAGGACGCGCGCCGTCACGAGACGCTCTGACCAGCAACTTTGGCGCAACTCTGCCGACTCGCACTGAGCTCAGGGCTGGAGGGCGACATTTCCGTTACAACGTCACAAAATAAATTCACAATCCGCGGAAGACGATGGGGAAATATCGATGGAGTGCGATGGCGACTTACAATAGCGCCATAGTAGCGCAGCTTCTTCATTGACTTCTACTGGGGATAAATGGCGACTTTCACGACTTTACGCCGGAAGGTCGGACTTGCTGCGCTTCTCGTTAATGGCGAACAGCGAAAAAACGTATTGACATGTTTTGTTTTTTCCTCCATGTTTGGCGTCAATAACCGTTCACCGTATTTTGTTTTGTAGATTGCGAGACAACAGCAGCAGCTCCTGCAGCAGCAGCACAAAATCAACCTGCTCCAACAGCAAATACAGGTCAGGAACACTCCAACTGTCCTTAAAGGGGAACTCCACCTACATGTACCTCCGGTCACGGGATCGATGTATAGCCTTAAAACAATGAGCGAGCCCCCCAATCCGCTGCTGGCAAATGGCGGCGCTCTATCCCTGCGTCTGCAATCCCAGAATGCTCTGCGGCACCTTCGTTTTGGGGATCTGGGTAGATTTTCCGGTTCTGGACCCCACAAATGTTATGTTCTCACAGGAGCTAAAATGAGGTGGAGTCCCCTTTAAATCTTTTATCACGGTAATCTGTCTCTTTTAGCGTTTATTACCGGCGTCACCTGATATAATCGTCACCGTATATGGATTTATTGTGAAAATTCCGCAGCAGAGCGCCGTGGCCATAATGGGCCGCACACATCATACGTTTTATTACCAACCGTGTGGGTGGCGGTCGCCGCCTTGCAACAGCTATTGAGCCTTCGCTGGTTCGCGATTGACTATAAAATAAACAATTGCGCACAATCGCTCGTATGTGTTTTTATTCAAAAGTTCCCATGAGGCTCCGCCCATTTCTAACAATTTGACGTCCATTCCGACCGTGCGTTAATATTTCGTATCCGAATGGCGGTGGTTTATTTTTTCTCTATAATATTCTGCCGCCTGTTTCAATGTTTCAGATGAAAAAAAAATCACAAGAGGCAACAAACTCGTGGCGACCGCGCTGCGCACTCATTAGGACGCCGTGGTCCGAGGCGCCTGTCACAGTCCTAATTGGGACACGATTGTATAAAGGCCGTAAAAAGAACTGGGGGGTCGCCGCGACCTTAGGGGACATCTGTTTAAATCCTGGTAGATATTGGGAAGAAATGAGTATTATGAGGAGCACGCAGAAAGAATGGCGCGGCCACTGGTCACAATCACGCCTTACCAGAACTAACCGACTCGCCATCTGTCCGCCATTAGAACATAATAGGCAAAAAAAAAAAAGTGTAAGTTGGACCTCCGATGTGTGATGAATCAACCAATATGGCGATGGGTGAGCGGTCGGACCGATAATCGATACTCCCGTGTTGCGGTTGCGAGTTGTTACAATTGTTGCGGCTTTTTTGAGAACGGCGGCTGCGCCATTGATGATGATTTTATATATGTGTGCGGCGCCAGCGCCGGCGTCCTCTTCGGGATGGGATCGGTTGTTACAATGTTACGTAGATACTTTCGGACCGTGGCGCCGCGCCCAGCTGCTCATCAGGAGGACGCGCTGTCCCAGCCGGTGGTGTGCGGGAGCAGCTGTTTTCCCGCATCTTGTAAACATGGGGACGGCCTCGTCGCAGCCTCCAGTTCCGTCCTCGGCCTCTTTTCCCATGACTCGCCAACCTTTTCCCAAAGACGTGAGCGCGCCGGCGCAGCGGCCGGGACAATAGTTTCTCACAGAAGCTGCACAGCTGATGAGCGATCACTTATCAGAATAGACCCCGCCCTCAGATAATCGCCTGGGAACCCGCACATCAAAAAACAAAAGGGACAAGGGTGGGAGAGACCCCGGCAGAGGGGGAGGGGCGCTTCTCAGAGGGGTTAACCCCTTCAGCACCACCATGCCCCCATCTCCGGGGGGGGGGGGGGGCGACTCTGCTGTAGTCACATCTTGAAGACATTATTATTACATTGTACTGAGGGGTTTAATAATGACATCATCGGTCACCGCTCCGGAACATGTCCGTCCAGCGTTTCGCTTCAAAGGCGTTTCTGTAACTTAGATAAAAATATAAAAGACGACGACGACTTCTATAGAGATCAGAGCGGCGGAAGAAACAATATAACCGAGATTGTCAATGGCTGATTGTGGGCAGACGGACGCTGGGAACTAACTGTACATTACATGACATCACAGTATATTATATTATGTTACATGACATCACAGTATATTATATTATGTTACATTGTATGACATCACAGTATATTATATTATGTTACATGACATCACAGTATATTATATTATGTTACATTACATGACATCACAGTATATTATATTACATTACATCACATCACAGTATATTATATTATGTTACATTACATGACATCACTGTATATTATATTATGTTACATTATGACATCACAGTATATTATATTATGTTACATGACATCACAGTATATTATATTATGTTACATTATGACATCACAGTATATTATATTATGTTACATGACATCACAGTATATTATATTACGTTACATGACATCACAGTATATTATATTATGTTACATTGTATGACATCACAGTATATTATAATGTTACATGACATCACAGTATATTATATTATGTTACATGACATCACAGTATATTATATTATGTTACATGACATCACAGTATATTATATTACATTACATGACATCACTGTATATTATATTATGTTACATTACATGACATCACAGTATATTATATTATGTTACATTACATGACATCACAGTATATTATATTATGTTACATGACATCACAGTATATTATATTATGTTACATTGTATGACATCACAGTATATTATATTATGTTACATGACATCACAGTATATTATATTATGTTACATTACATGACATCACAGTATATTATATTACATTACATCACATCACAGTATATTATATTATGTTACATTACATGACATCACTGTATATTATATTATGTTACATTATGACATCACAGTATATTATATTATGTTACATGACATCACAGTATATTATATTATGTTACATTATGACATCACAGTATATTATATTATGTTACATGACATCACAGTATATTATATTACGTTACATGACATCACAGTATATTATATTATGTTACATTGTATGACATCACAGTATATTATAATGTTACATGACATCACAGTATATTATATTATGTTACATGACATCACAGTATATTATATTATGTTACATGACATCACAGTATATTATATTACATTACATGACATCACTGTATATTATATTATGTTACATTACATGACATCACAGTATATTATATTATGTTACATTACATGACATCACAGTATATTATATTATGTTACATGACATCACAGTATATTATATTATGTTACATTGTATGACATCACAGTATATTATATTATGTTACATGACATCACAGTATATTATATTATGTTACATTACATGACATCACAGTATATTATATTACATTACATCACATCACAGTATATTATATTATGTTACATTACATGACATCACTGTATATTATATTATGTTACATTATGACATCACAGTATATTATATTATGTTACATGACATCACAGTATATTATATTATGTTACATTATGACATCACAGTATATTATATTATGTTACATGACATCACAGTATATTATATTACGTTACATGACATCACAGTATATTATATTATGTTACATTGTATGACATCACAGTATATTATAATGTTACATGACATCACAGTATATTATATTATGTTACATGACATCACAGTATATTATATTATGTTACATGACATCACAGTATATTATATTATGTTACATTGTATGACATCACAGTATATTATATTATGTTACATGACATCACAGTATATTATATTATGTTACATTGTATGACATCACAGTATATTATATTATGTTACATTACATGACATCACAGTATATTATATTATGTTACATTGTATGACATCACAGTATATTATATTATGTTACATTATATGACATCACAGTATATTATATTATGTTACATTATATGACATCACAGTATATTATATTATGTTACATTATATGACATCACAGTATATTATATTATGTTACATTATATGACATCACAGTATATTATATTATGTTACATTATGACATCACAGTATATTATATTATGTTACATGACATCACTGTATATTATATTATGTTACATGACATCACAGTATATTATATTATGTTACATTGTATGACATCACAGTATATTATATTATGTTACATTGTATGACATCACAGTATATTATATTATGTTACATTGTATGACATCACAGTATATTATATTATGTTACATTATATGACATCACAGTATATTATATTATGTTACATTATATGACATCACAGTATATTATATTATGTTACATTATATGACATCACAGTATATTATATTATGTTACATTATATGACATCACAGTATATTATATTATGTTACATTATGACATCACAGTATATTATATTATGTTACATGACATCACTGTATATTATATTATGTTACATGACATCACAGTATATTATATTATGTTACATTGTATGACATCACAGTATATTATATTATGTTACATTGTATGACATCACAGTATATTATATTATGTTACATTGTATGACATCACAGTATATTATATTATGTTACATTGTATGACATCACAGTATATTATATTATGTTACATTGTATGACATCACAGTATATTATATTATTTTACATGACATCACAGTATATTATATTATGTTACATGACATCACAGTATATTATATTATGTTACATGACATCACAGTATATTATATTATGTTACATTGTATGACATCACAGTATATTATATTATGTTACATGACATCACAGTATATTATATTATGTTACATTGTATGACATCACAGTATATTATATTATGTTACATTACATGACATCACTGTATATTATATTATATTATGTTACATGACATCACAGTATATTATATTATGTTACATGACATCACAGTATATTATATTATGTTACATTGTATGACATCACAGTATATTATATTATGTTACATGACATCACAGTATATTATATTATGTTACATTGTATGACATCACAGTATATTATATTATGTTACATTGTATGACATCACAGTATATTATGTTACATTGTATGACATCACAGTATATTATATTATGTTACATTGTATGACATCACAGTATATTATATTATTTTACATGACATCACAGTATATTATATTATGTTACATGACATCACAGTATATTATATTATGTTACATGACATCACAGTATATTATATTATGTTACATGACATCACAGTATATTATATTATGTTACATGACATCACAGTATATTATATTATGTTACATGACATCACAGTATATTATATTATGTTACATTGTATGACATCACAGTATATTATATTATGTTACATTACATGACATCACTGTATATTATATTATATTATGTTACATGACATCACAGTATATTATATTATGTTACATGACATCACAGTATATTATATTATGTTACATTGTATGACATCACAGTATATTATATTATGTTACATTACATGACATCACAGTATATTATATTATGTTACATTACATGACATCACAGTATATTATATTATGTTACATTGTATGACATCACAGTATATTATATTATGTTACATTGTATGACATCACAGTATATTATATTATGTTACATTGTATGACATCACAGTATATTATATTATGTTACATTGTATGACATCACAGTATATTATATTATGTTACATTGTATGACATCACAGTATATTATATTATTTTACATGACATCACAGTATATTATATTATGTTACATGACATCACAGTATATTATATTATGTTACATGACATCACAGTATATTATATTATGTTACATGACATCACAGTATATTATATTATGTTACATGACATCACAGTATATTATATTATGTTACATGACATCACAGTATATTATATTATGTTACATTACATGACATTACATGACATCACTGTATATTATATTATATTATGTTACATGACATCACAGTATATTATATTATGTTACATTATATGACATCACAGTATATTATATTATGTTACATTATATGACATCACAGTATATTATATTATGTTACATTATGACATCACAGTATATTATATTATGTTACATGACATCACTGTATATTATATTATGTTACATGACATCACAGTATATTATATTATGTTACATTGTATGACATCACAGTATATTATATTATGTTACATTGTATGACATCACAGTATATTATATTATGTTACATTGTATGACATCACAGTATATTATATTATGTTACATTATATGACATCACAGTATATTATATTATGTTACATTATATGACATCACAGTATATTATATTATGTTACATTATATGACATCACAGTATATTATATTATGTTACATTATATGACATCACAGTATATTATATTATGTTACATTATGACATCACAGTATATTATATTATGTTACATGACATCACTGTATATTATATTATGTTACATGACATCACAGTATATTATATTATGTTACATTGTATGACATCACAGTATATTATATTATGTTACATTGTATGACATCACAGTATATTATATTATGTTACATTGTATGACATCACAGTATATTATATTATGTTACATTGTATGACATCACAGTATATTATATTATGTTACATTGTATGACATCACAGTATATTATATTATTTTACATGACATCACAGTATATTATATTATGTTACATGACATCACAGTATATTATATTATGTTACATTGTATGACATCACAGTATATTATATTATGTTACATGACATCACAGTATATTATATTATGTTACATTGTATGACATCACAGTATATTATATTATGTTACATTGTATGACATCACAGTATATTATATTATGTTACATTGTATGACATCACAGTATATTATATTATGTTACATTGTATGACATCACAGTATATTATATTATTTTACATGACATCACAGTATATTATATTATGTTACATGACATCACAGTATATTATATTATGTTACATGACATCACAGTATATTATATTATGTTACATTGTATGACATCACAGTATATTATATTATGTTACATGACATCACAGTATATTATATTATGTTACATGACATCACAGTATATTATATTATGTTACATTGTATGACATCACAGTATATTATATTATGTTACATTACATGACATCACTGTATATTATATTATGTTACATTGTATGACATCACAGTATATTATATTATTTTACATGACATCACAGTATATTATATTATGTTACATTGTATGACATCACAGTATATTATATTATGTTACATTGTATGACATCACAGTATATTATATTATGTTACATTGTATGACATCACAGTATATTATATTATTTTACATGACATCACAGTATATTATATTATGTTACATGACATCACAGTATATTATATTATGTTACATGACATCACAGTATATTATATTATGTTACATTGTATGACATCACAGTATATTATATTATGTTACATTACATGACATCACAGTATATTATATTATGTTACATTACATGACATCACAGTATATTATATTATGTTACATTGTATGACATCACAGTATATTATATTATGTTACATTGTATGACATCACAGTATATTATATTATGTTACATTGTATGACATCACAGTATATTATATTATGTTACATTGTATGACATCACAGTATATTATATTATGTTACATTGTATGACATCACAGTATATTATATTATGTTACATGACATCACAGTATATTATATTATGTTACATTGTATGACATCACAGTATATTATATTATGTTACATGACATCACAGTATATTATATTATGTTACATGACATCACAGTATATTATATTATGTTACATTACATGACATTACATGACATCACTGTATATTATATTATATTATGTTACATGACATCACAGTATATTATATTATGTTACATGACATCACAGTATATTATATTATGTTACATGACATCACAGTATATTATATTATGTTACTTTTGGATTAGAATTTGAAATTTCAATCACATTTTATGATTATTTACATCATATTACATTATATCTCAAAATGTTACGCTGTATTATATAATATAATGTAATCTCTTCCATTTGGGAGAAGAGAGTATTGTGCCCCCCGTACGTAACCGTACACCGCGCTCCCGATATAATAACCGTACACCGCGCTCCTGATATAATAACCGTACACCGCGCTCCCGATATAATAACCGTACACCGCGCTCCCGATATAATAACCGTACACCGCGCTCCTGATATAATAACCGTACACCGCGCTCCCGATATAATAACCGTACACCGCGCTCCTGATATAATAACCGTACACCGCGCTCCCGATATAATAACCGTACACCGCGCTCCCGATATAATAACCGTACACCGCGCTCCCGATATAATAACCGTACACCGCGCTCCTGATATAATAACCGTACACCGCGCTCCCGATATAATAACCGTACACCGCGCTCCCGATATAATAACCGTACACCGCGCTCCCGATATAATAACCGTACACCGCGCTCCCGATATAATAACCGTACACCGCGCTCCTGATATAATAACCGTACACCGCGCTCCCGATATAATAACCGTACACCGCGCTCCTGATATAATAACCGTACACCGCGCTCCCGATATAATAACCGTACACCGCGCTCCCGATATAATAACCGTACACCGCGCTCCCGATATAATAACCGTACACCGCGCTCCCGATATAATAACCGTACACCGCGCTCCTGATATAATAACCGTACACCGCGCTCCTGATATAATAACCGTACACCGCGCTCCTGATATAATAACCGTACACCGCGCTCCTGATATAATAACCGTACACCGCGCTCCCGATATAATAACCGTACACCGCGCTCCCGATATAATAACCGTACACCGCGCTCCCGATATAATAACCGTACACCGCGCTCCTGATATAATAACCGTACACCGCGCTCCCGATATAATAACCGTACACCGCGCTCCCGATATAATAACCGTACACCGCGCTCCCGATATAATAACCGTACACCGCGCTCCTGATATAATAACCGTACACCGCGCTCCCGATATAATAACCGTACACCGCGCTCCCGATATAATAACCGTACACCGCGCTCCCGATATAATAACCGTACACCGCGCTCCCGATATAATAACCGTACACCGCGCTCCTGATATAATAACCGTACACCGCGCTCCCGATATAATAACCGTACACCGCGCTCCTGATATAATAACCGTACACCGCGCTCCCGATATAATAACCGTACACCGCGCTCCCGATATAATAACCGTACACCGCGCTCCCGATATAATAACCGTACACCGCGCTCCTGATATAATAACCGTACACCGCGCTCCCGATATAATAACCGTACACCGCGCTCCCGATATAATAACCGTACACCGCGCTCCCGATATAATAACCGTACACCGCGCTCCCGATATAATAACCGTACACCGCGCTCCCGATATAATAACCGTACACCGCGCTCCCGATATAATAACCGTACACCGCGCTCCCGATATAATAACCGTACACCGCGCTCCCGATATAATAACCGTACACCGCGCTCCCGATATAATAACCGTACACCGCGCTCCTGATATAATAACCGTACACCGCGCTCCTGATATAATAACCGTACACCGCGCTCCTGATATAATAACCGTACACCGCGCTCCCGATATAATAACCGTACACCGCGCTCCCGATATAATAACCGTACACCGCGCTCCCGATATAATAACCGTACACCGCGCTCCCGATATAATAACCGTACACCGCGCTCCCGATATAATAACCGTACACCGCGCTCCCGATATAATAACCGTACACCGCGCTCCCGATATAATAACCGTACACCGCGCTCCCGATATAATAACCGTACACCGCGCTCCCGATATAATAACCGTACACCGCGCTCCCGATATAATAACCGTACACCGCGCTCCCGATATAATAACCGTACACCGCGCTACTGATATAATAACCGTACACCGCGCTCCTGATATAATAACCGTACACCGCGCTCCTGATATAATAACCGTACACCGCGCTCCTGATATAATAACCGTACACCGCGCTCCTGATATAATAACCGTACACCGCGCTCCCGATATAATAACCGTACACCGCGCTCCCGATATAATAACCGTACACCGCGCTCCCGATATAATAACCGTACACCGCGCTCCTGATATAATAACCGTACACCGCGCTCCCGATATAACAACCGTACACCGCGCTCCCGATATAATAACCGTACACCGCGCTCCCGATATAATAACCGTACACCGCGCTCCCGATATAATAACCGTACACCGCGCTCCCGATATAATAACCGTACACCGCATTCTCTTCCGGATCTTTTCCTGTTTCGGTCTGGCTGCCGCTGAGTGACGAGTGTCACAACGTGTTTTCTTTAAGCTGAAGAGTAAAATACCGGTGTCTGTCGCTGCAGTGATTGCGCTTTGTACACATGTGACAACCGCCGCAGCTGTGACTGACGGATAAATACAGAGCTGGAATCACTGATAGAGGAACATTCTGTGAGAGCGGAGGAGGCACCGAACCATATGTGATACCAGATATAGCAGAGCTCAGTTATCACTGTGTTATCTGTGGTGTTACATAGGACTGCAGGTAACACTACTACATTATCTGTACCCAGAGAGTTATCACTGTGTTATCTGTGGTGTTACATAGGACTGCAGGTAACACTACTACATTATCTGTACCCAGAGAGTTATCACTGTGTTATCTGTGGTGTTACATAGGACTGCAGGTAACATCTACTACATTATCTGTACTTGGAGAGTTATCACTGTGTTCTCTGTGGTGTTACATAGGACTGCAGGTAACACTACTACATTATCTGTACCCAGAGAGTTATCACTGTGTTATCTGTGGTGTTACATAGGACTGCAGGTAACTACTACATTATCTGTACTCAGAGAGTTATCACTGTGTTATCTGTGGTGTTACATAGGACTGCAGGTAACTACTACATTATCTGTACTCAGAGAGCTATCACTGTGTGTTATCTGTGGTGTTACATAGGACTGCAGGTAACATCTACTACATTATCTGTAATCAGAGAGTTATCACTGTGTTATCTGTGGTGTTACATAGGACTGCAGGTGACATCTACTACATTATCTGTACTCAGAGAGTTATCACTGTGTGTTATCTGTGGTGTTACATAGGACTGCAGGTAACATCTACTACATTATCTGTACCCAGAGAGTTATCACTGTGTTATCTGTGGTGTTACATAGGACTGCAGGTGACATCTACTACATTCTCTGTACTCAGAGTTATTACCATGCAGGATTCTATGAGCTTTAGATGACAAGTTCAGCTCTGCTACATTTGTATATACATAGTCCTTCCGGCCCCTCGCTGCACGTTGTTCGGTTCTATAGCCGCACCGGCGTTTTTGGCACCCGGCGCTTTTGATGGAGTGAATAGTAATTAGCAATAGAGAAATAATAGAAATCAGGTTCTCGGTGAAGTTGCGCTCACACGGCGGCGGCGGTTATTGTCGTTGTCCTTGAGATAAGACGCAGGAACAAAAAAACCTCCACAATATGGAAACAAAGCAGATAATTATTGCTGCACTAAAGTGCCGGGAACTGCGGTCCTCAATGCGGAGTCCTGAACACGCGGCGTCGCCGTCACATTGATATTAATCAACCGAGCAAAGAAGAGAGGGGAAAGAGGGTGAAGTGAGGGGAAACAGAGGGGGAAGAGGGTGAAGTGAGGGGAAAGAGAGGGGGAAGAGGGTGGAAAGGGGGGGAAGTGAGGGGAAAAGAGAGGGGAAGTGAGGGGAAAAAGAGAGGTGAAGTGAGGGAAAAAAAAGGTGAAGTGAGGGGAAAGAGGGTGAAAAGAGGGGGAAGTAAGGGAAAAGAGGGTAAAGAGAGGGGAAAAAGAGAAGGAAGAGAGGAGAAAAGAGGGGAAGTGAGGGAAAAGAGGGGAAGTGAGGGGCAAGAGAAGGGGAAAGAAGAGGAAGTGAGGGTATAGTGAGGGAAAAGAGAGGGGAAGTGAGGGAAAAGAGGGGAAGTGAGGGAAAAGAGGGGAAGTGAGGGAAAAGAGGGGAAGTGAGGGAAAAGAGAGGAGAAGTGAGGGGAAAGAGAGGAGAAGTGAGGGGAAAGAGGAGAAGTGAGTGGAAAGAGAGGGGAAGTGAGTGGAAAGAGAGGGGAAGTGAGGGTATAGTGAGGGGAAAGAAGGGGAAAGAAGAGGAAGTGAGGGAAAAGAGAGGGGAAGTGAGGGAAAAGAGAGAGGGGAAGTGAGGGAAAAGAGAGAGGGGAAGTGAGGGAAAAGAGAGAGGGGAAGTGAGGGAAAAGAGAGAGGGGAAGTGAGGGAAAAGAGAGAGGGGAAGTGAGGGAAAAGAGGGGAAGTGAGGCAAAAGAGAGAGGGGAAGTGAGGGAAAAGAGAGGGGAAGTGAGGAAAAAGAGAGAGGGGAAGTGAGTGGAAAGAGAGGGGAAGTGAGTGGAAAGAGGGGGAAGTGAGGGAAAAGTTAGGGGAAGTGAGGGAAGAGAGAGGGGAAGTGAGGGAAAAGAGGGGAAGTGAGGGAAAAGAGAGAGAGGAAGTGAGTGGAAAAAAGAGAGGGGAAAGAGAGTAGAAGTGAGTGAGTGGAAAGAGTGGGGAAGTGAGGTAAAAGAGAGGGGAAGTGAGGTAAAAGAGAGGGGAAGTGAGGTAAAAGAGAGGGGAAGTGAGGTAAAAGAGAGGGGAAGTGAGGGAAAAGAGAGAGGGGAAGGGGAAATAGGGGATGAGAGGGGGAAAAGAGGGTAAAGAGAGGAAGTGAGGGGAAATAGAGAAGGAAAGTGAGGGAAAAGAGAGGGGAAGTGAGGGGAAAGAGAGGGGAAGTGAGGGGAAAGAGCAGGGGAAAGAAGAGGAAGTGAGGGAAAAGAGGGGGAAGTGAGGGTATAGTGAGGGAAAAGAGAGGGGAAGTGAGGGAAAAGAGAGGGGAAGTGAGTGGAAAAGAGAGGGGAAGTGAGTGGAAAGAGAGGGGAAGTGAGTGGAAAGAGAGGAGAAGTGAGTGGAAAGAGAGGGGAAGTGAGTGGAAAGAGAGGGGAAGTGAGGTAAAAGAGAGGGGAAGTGAGGGAAAAGAGAGGGGAAGGGGAAATAGGGGATGAGAGGGGGAAAAGAGGGTAAAGAGAGGAAGTGAGGGGAAATAGAGAAGGAAAGTGAGGGAAAAGAGAGGGGAAGTGAGGGGAAAGAGAGGGGAAGTGAGGGGAAAGAGCAGGGGAAAGAAGAGGAAGTGAGGGAAAAGAGGGGGAAGTGAGGGTATAGTGAGGGAAAAGAGAGGGGAAGTGAGGGAAAAGAGAGAGGGGAAGTGAGTGGAAAGAGAGGGGAAGTGAGTGGAAAGAGAGGGGAAGTGAGTGGAAAGAGAGGGGAAGTGAGTGGAAAGAGAGGGGAAGTGAGTGGAAAGAGGGGGAAGTGAGGGTATAGTGATGGAAAAGTTAGGGGAAGTGAGGGAAAAGAGAGAGGGGAAGTGAGTGGAAAGAGAGGGGAAGTGAGTGGAAAGAGAGGGGAAGTGAGTGGAAAGAGGAAAAAGAGAGGGTAAAGAGAGGGTAAAGAGAGGGTAAAGAGAGAGGGGAAGTGAGGGAAAAGAGAGAGGGGAAGTGAGGGGAAAGAGAGGAGAAGTGAGGGGGAAAGAGAGGAGAAGTGAGGGAAAAGAGAGGGGAAGTGGGGGAAGTGAGGGAAAAGATGGGAAGAGAGAGGCTACTGGACGCCTGTAACATGTATAAAGGAGCGCTCTCACATAGTGAGGAAATGTGGGTGTGTGTACATTCATATGTCCATGTGTGTGTATATATTCGTGTGTGTGTGTGTGTATATTCATGTGTGTGATGTGTGTTCATATATCCGTGTGTGTGTGATGTGTGTATATTCCCGTGTGTATATATTCGTGTATGTGTGTGTGTGTGTGTGTGTATGTATATGTGTGTATGTGTATATATATTTGTGTGTGTTTGTATATTTGTGTGTGTGTGTATATTCGTGTGTGTGTGTGTATATTCGTGTGTGTGTGTGTGTATATTCGTGTGTGTGTGTGTGTGTATGTATATTCGGGTGTGTGTATATTCGGGTGTGTGTGTGTGTATTTGTGTGTATGTGTATATTCGTGTGTGTATTCATGCGTGTGTGTATTCATGTGTGTATATTCATGTGTGTGTATATTAGTGTGTGTGTGTGTATGTGTATATTCGTGTGTGTGTATATTTGTGTGTGTGTGTGTATATTCATGTGTGTATATTCGTGTGTGTGTATATTTGTGTGTTTGTGTGTGTGTATGTGTGTTAGTGTGTGTGTGTGTGTGTGTATATTCATGTGTGTATATTCGTGTGTGTGTGTATGTGTATATTCGTGTGTGTGTGTGTGTGTGTATATTCGTGTGTGTGTGTGTGTGTATATTTGTGTGTGTGTGTGTGTGTGTGTGTGTGTGACTGACTGGTGTTTGTGTCTCTACAGATCTATAATTGGGACACTTGTCCTTCATGCAATAACATTATTGCTGCGCTTCCCCTTTAAATACCTCTGGAGTGGAGACGCCTCGTCCAGGATTTGCGCGCTGTATTGGGCTGATTATCGCTCGTTCGCGCCGCACCCCCTCATTTCTGCACAGAAGATCCTGTTTTCTCCCCGTTGTTACGAGTAATTAGGAGAAATCGCCGTTTTCCCTCCGCTCGCCGGTCGGATCTGGCCGCGGTTCGCTTCATTTCGACAGACTCAGTTAGTCGCCACTTTTGCAGGATTTTCGCACCTGTTCACAGTGGGAACAAACAAATAGTTTTGTTTTCTTCGTCATTGTTTCTTGGCGTTTAGGGCCCGGCGGCTTTTACCGAAATCACTCATAACGCACAAGGAGGACGGCGAATCCGAAAAGATCCCCTCGCCCCCGACTGTAGGAAGCAAAACGGCCCATTGCTTTGGGAGAACTACAAGTCCCAGCACTCCTGGTCATCTGCACAGATTCACATTGTAGAGGCGTGAATACTTATTATCTACATCCAATATTCCAGAGTCGCCGACTTCATTGAATTATTGGCAGCAATGGGAAGCAGTGACACCTAGTGGACGGCTCTACATGAAAAACAACACAACTTGTGTTTGCTATTTTATTCTTACTTTGCATCACATTGATACATTGTATATCATTCCTCCGGGGTTAAATGGGCCGCAGCCCAGGGTCTGACATCTGCCAGGTGATGGGGTCCGGGGGTGCTCTCTTGCCTGAAGATGACTGCACAGAAGTCGTAGTCAGGGGCCCCGAATCCTGTTAGTCCCAGCACGGGACCTATGAGTCTCATCATCTCCTGCAATGCTGAATACTTCTTGAATGCACTTCCAATAGTTACCATCCCCCACCCCGGACCCGTGTGGCCCCTATCAGAGCAGTAACTTCATGTTATTGTGTATTGGGGGCCCCCACCTGCCATGTGCCATTTATAATACTGGTGGCCTTCGGGCCCCTTAGGCTCCAGGGCTTGGCTGCCACACTGTATTTTCTCCATCCTTCCCCCCTCGCCTGCAGAGCTCACACTCATGAGATGACATTCAGAGTTGGCTGTGGTGACAGCGGGGACGGTCGGATGCCATTTATATGATACTCGGAGAATATTTTCTGCCGCTCTCCCTCGCCGCTCGTTACCCGCCCCTCCATGTGCGTCCATTGTTGTCCCGTTCTTCGCTTCGAGATTATAACAGGTGTTTCTTTCACGCGTCCGAGCGGCGAGACGAGGACTCCGGAGCCTCCGATCCCCCGAGACGCCTCCTGAACTCTCTATTGTGGGGGAAGGTCTCTAAATAAGTCGCCGCCGCCGCCTCCACTCATGAACCTGTCCTGATACGATGTCCCTCCCCCGTCCTCTGCGGAAAGGTTACAATGTATTTATATTTTGTATCGTTTCTTATTTGTGCTCAATGCTGGACAGCGGCCGACAAAGCCGCGGATAATTGTCATGGCCACATTGTTTATGCCGTTTATTCTACATATATCGGAACTGCTTGTACTGTTACATCATGTCTAACACTCCAGTCACAGCCAGAGCTGCAGTCACAATTCTACCAAGCTTCCTTTAACTAGAAAAAAGTGCATTGTGGGAAATGACTGAGCTAAGCTTTTTGGTCATGTGATGATCAACTGCAGTCCAGTGGCAACTAGCAGAATTGTGAACGCAGCTCTGAATGTGACTGGAGAATAATGTGCAATGGCTGTAGCAGAATTTCAGGGCCCCAGTGATGCTCCATTATTAGGGGCCCCTGTTGCCATTGCAGTCACAGTGGACAGATCTGAACATGTGACCGCGCCGACTCGTTTCCTCCTTATTTTGTTGTCATAACTGATCCGAAGAAACCGCGACCCTTCCCCCGACGCCTCATTCTCTTAATTACCGTTCCCGTCCCGACCTCCGGCTGCGTTAAGCTCGACTAAGGCCCAGCAGGAATTCTGCCCACATCGGCCGGGAACAATGGCCGTCCAACGCCGCTCATCGACTTCCCCGGGGTCTTACGTACCTGTTTTTGTAGGAAAACCTAATACCGCGTCCCCGTCTTACGCATTAGGCCCATAGATTGCCGGGATTTAGACCGCCGGATTGTTACTTTGTTACTTTGTTATTTTTTTCCTCTTTTGATGGCTTTATAATTACTAAACAAGAGCGGCTGCGGCGTGGACCAGGAACAATGGCCTCCCGCGATACGCGTTACTGCGGCTTGTCGCTAACTAGGTGCTTTATTCGATTACGGAGGAAGTGAAAACATGACAGGGCTTAAGTGCGGCTGTAAATGAAAGACGGAATAGAGAAATGATGCGGCCGCGGCTAAAAGCTCCGATGAAAGTGCAGATTTCCATTACTGTACGAGATGTGAACCAGCAACTTAATCAAAGTCGGGGACGGAGCGCGGCGAACGCGGAGACGCATTTACCTGAGCGCTATCCTCTAATTGTTACGCAGATATGACTTAAATCAGACGTCTGGGACGGAGCCCGCTCACATGTCTGCCATGGAGGAGTGACGGGAAAAAAGTTGTCAGGCATCACTAACGGTGCGATTTCATTTGTTGGGTCACATGATTGCAAAATTTGCTTTCAGTGACGTGCGGTGATTCCCCCTCTACCGGAGATCGCATTTGATAAACAGGCATTAAACTTTAAACCCCCTCTACTAGCAAAATAGAGTGCAAGCTCCATGGCCAACACCCCCGCATGTTCTGTATTTAGAGTGTAAGCTCCGTGGTCTATGCCCCCATGTTCTGTATGTAGAGTGTAAGCTCTGTGGTCTATGCCCCCATGTTCTGTATGTAGAGTGTAAGCTCTGTGGTCTATGCCCCATGTTCTGTATGTAGAGTGTAAGCTCTGTGGTCTATTCCCCCATGTTCTGTATGTAGAGTGTAAGCTCTGTGGTCTATGCCCCCATGTTCTGTATGTAGAGTGTAAGCTCTGTGGTCTATGCCCCCATGTTCTGTATGTAGAGTGTAAGCTCTGTGGTCTATGCCCCATGTTCTGTATTTAGAGTGTAAGCTCTGTGGTCTATGCTCCCATGTTCTGTATTTAGAGTGTAAGCTCTGTGGTCTATGCCCCCATGTTCTGTATTTAGAGTGTAAGCTCTGTGGTCTATGCCCCCATGTTCTGTATTTAGAGTGTAAGCTCTGTGGTCTATTCCCCCATGTTCTGTACGTAGAGTGTAAACTCCGTGGTCTATGCCCCCATGTTCTGTATTTAGAGTGTAAGCTCTGTGGTCTATGCCCCCATGTTCTGTATGTAGAGTGTAAGCTCCGTGGTCTATGCCCCCATGTTCTGTATTTAGAGTGTAAGCTCTGTGGTCTATGCCCCCATGTTCTGTATGTAGAGTGTAAGCTCTGTGGTCTATGCCCCCATGTTCTGTACGTAGAGTGTAAGCTCTGTGGTCTATGCCCCCATGTTCTGTATGTAGAGTGTAAGCTCTGTGGTCTATGCACCCATTATCTGTATTTAGAGTGTAAGCTCTGTGGTCTATGCCCCCATGTTCTGTATTTAGAGTGTAAGCTCTGTGGTCTATGCACCCATTATCTGTATTTAGAGTGTAAGCTCCGTGGTCTATGCCCCCATGTTCTGTATGTAGAGTGTAAGCTCTGTGGTCTATGCCGCCATGTTCTGTATGTAGAGTGTAAGCTCTGTGGTCTATGCCCCCATGTTCTGTACGTAGAGTGTAAGCTCTGTGGTCTATGCCCCCATGTTCTGTATGTAGAGTGTAAGCTCTGTGGTCTATGCACCCATTATCTGTATTTAGAGTGTAAGCTCCGTGGTCTATGCCCCCATGTTCTGTATGTAGAGTGTAAGCTCTGTGGTCTATGCCCCCATGTTCTGTATGTAGAGTGTAAGCTCCGTGGTCTATGCCCCCATGTTCTGTATGTAGAGTGTAAGCTCTGTGGTCTATGCCCCCATGTTCTGTATGTAGAGTGTAAGCTCTGTGGTCTATGCCCCCCATGTTCTGTATGTAGAGTGTAAGCTCTGTGGTCTATGCCCCATGTTCTGTATGTAGAGTGTAAGCTCTGTGGTCTATGCCGCCATGTTCTGTATGTAGAGTGTAAGCTCCGTGGTCTATGCCCCCATGTTCTGTATTTAGAGTGTAAACTCTGTGGTCTATGCCCCCATTATCTGTACGTAGAGTGTAAGCTCTGTGGTCTATGCCCCCATGTTCTGTATGTAGAGTGTAAGCTCTGTGGTCTATGCCCCATGTTCTGTATGTAGAGTGTAAGCTCTGTGGTCTATGCCCCCATGTTCTGTATGTAGAGTGTAAGCTCTGTGGTCTATGCCCCATGTTCTGTATTTAGAGTGTAAGCTCTGTGGTCTATGCCCCCATGTTCTGTATTTAGAGTGTAAGCTCTGTGGTCTATGCCCCCATGTTCTGTATGTAGAGTGTAAGCTCTGTGGTCTATGCCCCATGTTCTGTATTTAGAGTGTAAGCTCTGTGGTCTATGCCCCCATTATCTGTACGTAGAGTGTAAGCTCTGTCGTCTATGCCCCATGTTCTGTATGTAGAGTGTAAACTCTGTGGTCTATGCCCCCATTATCTGTACGTAGAGTGTAAGCTCTGTGGTCTATGCCCCCATCTTCTGTATGTAGAGTGTAAGCTCTGTGGTCTATGCCCCATGTTCTGTATTTAGAGTGTAAGCTCTGTGGTCTATGCCCCCATTATCTGTACGTAGAGTGTAAGCTCTGTCGTCTATGCCCCATGTTCTGTATGTAGAGTGTAAACTCTGTGGTCTATGCCCCCATTATCTGTACGTAGAGTGTAAGCTCTGTGGTCTATGCCCCATGTTCTGTATGTAGAGTGTAAGCTCTGTGGTCTATGCCCCCATGTTCTGTATGTAGAGTGTAAGCTCTGTGGTCTATGCCCCCATCTTCTGTATTTAGAGTGTAAGCTCTGTGGTCTATGCCCCATGTTCTGTATTTAGAGTGTAAGCTCTGTGGTCTATGCCCCATGTTCTGTATGTAGAGTGTAAGCTCTGTGGTCTATGCCCCATGTTCTGTATTTAGAGTGTAAGCTCTGTGGTCTATGCCCCCATGTTCTGTATTTAGAGTGTAAGCTCTGTGGTCCATGCCCCCATGTTCTGTATGTAGAGTGTAAGCTCTGTGGTCTATGCCCCCATCTTCTGTATTTAGAGTGTAAGCTCTGTGGTCTATGCCCCATGTTCTGTATGTAGAGTGTAAGCTCTGTGGTCTATGCCCCATGTTCTGTATGTAGAGTGTAAGCTCTGTGGTCTATGCCCCATGTTCTGTATTTAGAGTGTAAGCTCTGTGGTCTATGCCCCCATGTTCTGTATGTAGAGTGTAAGCTCTGTGGTCCGGTGTCATGTTTGCACCAGGAATAGATTTTTGGTTCTGTAATTATCGCCTCGTGTTCGTTATTTTTTTTCGTTTTGTGTTCTGAATCCGCATTTTTTTGTCATTTTGCTGACGGGTAAACACAGAGGTTGTCGCCACTTCTTCATCTTAATGAAACACCTATTCACACCGGAGACGCAGCTTTTATTTGTGTCTTTTTCGCAGTTTTATTCCGGGCACATTGTCTGCGTTGCCGCCGTTCACTTCTTTTAACCCGCTCGTCCTTTCACCTTCCCGGTGTCGTCAGATCGTCGTCCTGCAGCAATTACACAGACACACAACTCCCACTTGTCTCCCTGGATGACAGGGATGTTACCTCTCGGCTGCCGTCACCTCTCGACACGCCGGGGGTCTCGGAAGGTTTCGCCGCTGACAGGCAGATTGTAGCCGTCTAAATGTCTTGTTTGTAAACAGAATGGAAATTACCATATTTCTAATTACACAACGACCCCGGCGCCGCCTTCACCTTTGTTACGTTGCGTTTCACCAAGAAAGTTTTCAAGGTCAGAAAAAAGTTTCATTCGTAGGAAGATCAACGGATTCTGGGAAAGGATTGATGGAACACGCGGGAAACCCAATTGGAATAATGTGACCGCGACGTTTGTGAGACATTTCCAGAAAGTCACGTAACGAACACACCCCATAGAATCACATGTCACCGCGACAAATCAACTTCACAGGAATCACATGGGACAATTGTGAGACGTTTCCACATGAGACTGCAACAATTGTGAGATTTCCATATGAGACTACAACAATTGTGAGACATTTCCATAAGAGACTACAACAATTGTGAGACATTTTCTGGTAGGTGCACGATAAACCCCTCAATGAGGTTGCGGCTTTGACACGTGAGGGACGTAACGGCGACTTCCATAAAACTTTGTGCGGATCTTGGTGACGGCCACATGTTGAGACATTTCCAGGTGGTTGAATAACAAGCCGCTCCTTAGAACGCGAGTCGTGACTCAAAATTCGCCATACGAGTCTTCTATAAGGGTGACTAATGCATCTCAATTATAACTTTAGCGCAACCCGGTGTCACCTTCGTATCGCGTCACGGTCTGCACCACCAGATGGTACGTGTCATCCTGCGGCGCTTATCCGGGATCTCTGAGCTGCGGAGTGTCAAAGAAAAATGGGGGTCTAATCACGGCAGTCTAGCGCCCGATACACTGACGCTCCATTACAAGTGCCCCGCCGCCATCTGGATGACACGAGCAGCCTCCATGTTTTGTTTTTTCATTCTCGTTCTACATTCATTACACGCTGTACGTATTCTATCCTCGCAGAATCATCATTGATCGGTAGATGGAGAGCTCCCCCTCCCCATCCGTGAGCTCCATGGTTCAGCCAAAGACGCCAAATTTCCGTCTGTTGTGTTTGGTCAACGGCGACTTCTTTTGCGTTGGAACGAAGTAAATGATTGTTATTTATTTACAGACGACTCGAATATGCCACCATTAAAATCTGGAGCAGCATCAGCTTATTTGATCCCCGTGACATATTAAGATGCGTTCTGCTGGCAATTACGCCGTTCACTGCTGCTAATTATAACATTGAAAAATCAGAAAAGCATTAATTGTGGACCATAAGAGAAAGAACTTGAACCGGATCCAAAATGACATTCCAGATTGTTATGAAATCATCTCTTCCAAAAGAAAATAAAAATAGTTTGTAAAGTTCCAGAAGCGAAGACGTACTTCTGTCCAATGAAACGTCTCCGTAGGGACAAGTGTAATGTACAGCATGGAGACAGACTGACGTTCCACTGTACTCCATATATACCATATATACAGGCTTTCCCTGTGTGTGAACGGAGCTGAAACCGGGTTGTGATTTACAGTCAGCCTAAAAAAATAGACTAAATATTGTTACAGCCCCTATATACAAGAATATAACTACTATAATACTGCCTCCTATATACAAGAATATAACTACTATAATACTGCCTCCTATATACAAGAATATAACACTATAATACTGCCCCTATATACAAGAATATAACTACTATAATACTGCCCCTATATACAAGAATATAACTACTATAATACTGCCTCCTATATACAAGAATATAACTACTGTAATACTGCCCCTACATACAAGAATATAACTACTATAATACTGCCCCTATATACAAGAATATAACTACTATAATACTACCCCCTATATACAAGAATATAACTACTATAATACTGCTCCCTATATACAAGAATCTAACTACTATAATACTGCCCCTATATACAAGAATATAACTACTATAATACTGCCCCTATATACAAGAATATAACACTATAATACTGCTCCTATATACAAGAATATAACTACTATAATACTGCTCCTATATACAAGAATATAACTACTATAATACTGCCCCTATATACAGGAATATAACTACTATAATACTGCTCCTGTATACAAGAATATAACTACTATAATACTGCTCCTATATACAAGAATATAACTACTATAATACTGCTCCTACATACAAGAATATAACTACTATAATACTGCCCCTATATACAAGAATATAACTACTATAATACTGACCCCTATATACAAGAATATAACTACTATAATACTGCCCCTATATACAAGAATATAACTACTATAATACTGCCCCTATATACAAGAATATAACTACTGTAATACTGCCTCTATATACAAGAATATAACTACTATAACACTGCTCCTATATACAAGAATATAACTACTATAATACTGCTCCTATATACAAGAATATAACTACTATAATACTGCCCCTATATACAGGAATATAACTACTATAATACTGCTCCTGTATACAAGAATATAACTACTATAATACTGCTCCTATATACAAGAATATAACTACTATAATACTGCCCCTATATACAAGAATATAACTACTATAATACTGCCCCCTATATACAAGAATATAACTACTATAATACTGCCCCTATATACAAGAATATAACACTATAATACTGCTCCTATATACAAGAATATAACTACTATAATACTGCTCCTATATACAAGAATATAACTACTATAATACTGCCCCTATATACAGGAATATAACTACTATAATACTGCTCCTGTATACAAGAATATAACTACTATAATACTGCTCCTATATACAAGAATATAACTACTATAATACTGCTCCCTATATACAAGAATATAACTACTATAATACTGCCCCTATATACAAGAATATAACTACTATAATACTGCTCCTATATACAAGAATATAACTACTATAATACTGTTCCTATATACAAGAATATAACTACTATAATACTGTTCCTATATACAAGAATATAACTACTATAATACTGCTCCTATATACAAGAATATAACTACTATAATACTGCCCCTATATACAAGAATATAACTACTATAATACTGCCCCTATATACAAGAATATAACTACTGTAATACTGCCTCTATATACAAGAATATAACTACTATAACACTGCTCCTATATACAGGAATATAACTACTGTAATACTGCCTCTATATACAAGAATATAACTACTATAATACTGCTCCTATATACAAGAATATAACTACTATTATACTGCTCTTATATACAAGAATATAACTACTATAATACTGCTCCCTATATACAAGAATATAACTACTATAATACTGCTCCTATATACAAGAATATAACTACTATAATACTGCTCCCTATATACAAGAATATAACTACTATAATACTGCTCCTATATACAAGAATATAACTACTATAATACTGCTCCTATATACAAGAATATAACTACTATAATACTGCTCCCTATATACAAGAATATAACTACTATAATACTGCTCCTATATACAAGAATATAACTACTATAATACTGCTCCCTATATACAAGAATATAACTACTATAATACTGCTCCTATATACAAGAATATAACTACTATAATACTTCCCCCTATATACAAGAATATAACTACTATAATACTGCCCCTATATATAAGTATATAACTACTATAATACTGCTCCTATATACAAGAATATAACTACTATAATACTGCCCCTATATACAAGAATATAACTACTATAATACTGCTCCTATATACAAGAATATAACTACTATAATACTGCTCCTATATACAAGAATATAACTACTATAATACTGCCCCCTATATACAAGAATATAATTACTATAATACTGCCTCTATATACAAGAATATAACTACTATAATACTGCTCCTATATACAAGAATATAACTACTATAATACTGCCCCCTATATACAAGAATATAACTGCTATAATACTGCTCCCTATATACAAGAATATAACTACTATAATACTGCCCCTATATACAAGAATATAATGACTATAATACTGCCCCCTATATACAAGAATATAACTACTATAATACTGCCCCTATATACAAGAATATAACACTATAATACTGCTCCTATATACAAGAATATAACTACTATAATACTGCTCCTATATACAAGAATATAACTACTATAATACTGCCCCTATATACAGGAATATAACTACTATAATACTGCTCCTGTATACAAGAATATAACTACTATAATACTGCTCCTATATACAAGAATATAACTACTATAATACTGCTCCTACATACAAGAATATAACTACTATAACACTGCTCCTATATACAGGAATATAACTACTGTAATACTGCCTCTATATACAAGAATATAACTACTATAATACTGCCCCTATATACAAGAATACAATGACTATAATACTGCCCCCTTTATACAAGAATATAACTACTATAATACTGCCCCTATATACAAGAATATAACACTATAATACTGCTCCTATATACAAGAATATAACTACTATAATACTGCTCCTATATACAAGAATATAACTACTATAATACTGCCCCTATATACAGGAATATAACTACTATAATACTGCTCCTGTATACAAGAATATAACTACTATAATACTGCTCCTATATACAAGAATATAACTACTATAATACTGCTCCTACATACAAGAATATAACTACTATAACACTGCTCCTATATACAGGAATATAACTACTGTAATACTGCCTCTATATACAAGAATATAACTACTATAATACTGCTCCTATATACAAGAATATAACTACTATTATACTGCTCTTATATACAAGAATATAACTACTATAATACTGCTCCCTATATACAAGAATATAACTACTATAATACTGCTCCTATATACAAGAATATAACTACTATAATACTGCTCCCTATATACAAGAATATAACTACTATAATACTGCTCCTATATACAAGAATATAACTACTATAATACTGCTCCTATATACAAGAATATAACTACTATAATACTGCCCCCTATATACAAGAATATAACTACTATAATACTGCCCCTATATATAAGTATATAACTACTATAATACTGCTCCTATATACAAGAATATAACTACTATAATACTGCCCCTATATACAAGAATATAACTACTATAATACTGCTCCTATATACAAGAATATAACTACTATAATACTGCTCCTATATACAAGAATATAACTACTATAATACTGCTCCTATATACAAGAATATAACTACTATAATACTGCTCCTATATACAAGAATATAACTACTATAATGCTTCCCCCTATATACAAGAATATAACTACTATAATACTGCTCCTATATACAAGAATATAACTACTATAATACTGCTCCTATATACAAGAATATAACTACTATAATACTGCCCCCTATATACAAGAATATAACTACTATAATACTGCCTCTATATACAAGAATATAACTACTATAATACTGCTCCTATATACAAGAATATAACTACTATAATACTGCCCCTATATACAAGAATATAACTACTATAATACTGCTCCTATATACAAGAATATAACTACTATAATACTGCCCCCTATATACAAGAATATAACTACTATACTACTGCCCCTATATACAAGAATATAACTACTATAATACTGCCCCTATATACATGAATATAACTACTATAATACTGCCCCCTATATACAAGAATATAACTACTATAATACTGCCCCCTATATACAAGAATATAACTACTATAATACTGCCCCCTATATACAAGAAAATAACTACTATACTACTGCCCCTATATACAAGAATATAACTACTATAATACTGCTCCTATATACAAGAATATAACTAATATAATACTGCTCCTATATACAAGAATATAACTACTATAATACTGCTCCTATATACAAGAATATAACTACTATAATACTGCTCCCTATATACAAGAATATAACTACTATAATACTGCTCCTATATACAAGAATATAACTACTATAATACTGCTCCCTATATACAAGAATATAACTACTATAATACTGCTCCTATATACAAGAATATAACTACTATAATACTGCCCCTATATACAAGAATATAACTACTATAATACTGCCCCCTATATACAAGAATATAACTACTATAATACTGCCCCCTATATACAAGTATATAACTACTATAATACTGCCCCTATATACAAGAATATAACTACTATAATACTGCCCCTATATACAAGAATATAACTACTATAATACTGCCCCCTATATACAAGAATATAACTACTATAATACTGCCCCCTATATACAAGAATATAACTACTATAATACTGCTCCTATATACAAGAATATAACTACTATAATACTGCTCCTATATACAAGAATATAACTACTATAATACTGCTCCCTATATACAAGAATATAACTACTATAATACTGCCCCTATATACAAGAATATAACTACTATAATACTGCCCCCTATATACAAGAATATAACTACTATAATACTGCCTCTATATACAAGAATATAACTACTATAATACTGCTCCTATATACAAGAATATAACTACTATAATACTGCCCCTATATACAGGAATATAACTACTATAATACTGCTCCTGTATACAAGAATATAACTACTATAATACTGCTCCTATATACAAGAATATAACTACTATAATACTGCTCCTACATACAAGAATATAACTACTATAATACTGCCCCTATATACAAGAATATAACTACTATAATACTGACCCCTATATACAAGAATATAACTACTATAATACTGCCCCTATATACAAGAATATAACTACTATAATACTGCCCCTATATACAAGAATATAACTACTGTAATACTGCCTCTATATACAAGAATATAACTACTATAACACTGCTCCTATATACAGGAATATAACTACTGTAATACTGCCTCTATATACAAGAATATAACTACTATAATACTGCTCCTATATACAAGAATATAACTACTATTATACTGCTCTTATATACAAGAATATAACTACTATAATACTGCTCCCTATATACAAGAATATAACTACTATAATACTGCTCCTATATACAAGAATATAACTACTATAATACTGCTCCCTATATACAAGAATATAACTACTATAATACTGCTCCTATATACAAGAATATAACTACTATAATACTGCTCCTATATACAAGAATATAACTACTATAATACTGCCCCCTATATACAAGAATATAACTACTATAATACTGCCCCTATATATAAGTATATAACTACTATAATACTGCTCCTATATACAAGAATATAACTACTATAATACTGCCCCTATATACAAGAATATAACTACTATAATACTGCTCCGATATACAAGAATATAACTACTATAATACTGCTCCTATATACAAGAATATAACTATTATAATACTGCCCCCTATATACAAGAATATAATTACTATAATACTGCCTCTATATACAAGAATATAACTACTATAATACTGCTCCTATATACAAGAATATAATTACTATAATACTGCCCCCTATATACAAGAATATAACTGCTATAATACTGCTCCCTATATACAAGAATATAACTACTATAATACTGCCCCTATATACAAGAATATAATGACTATAATACTGCCCCCTATATACAAGAATATAACTACTATAATACTGCCCCTATATACAAGAATATAACACTATAATACTGCTCCTATATACAAGAATATAACTACTATAATACTGCTCCTATATACAAGAATATAACTACTATAATACTGCCCCTATATACAGGAATATAACTACTATAATACTGCTCCTGTATACAAGAATATAACTACTATAATACTGCTCCTGTATACAAGAATATAACTACTATAATACTGCTCCTACATACAAGAATATAACTACTATAACACTGCTCCTATATACAGGAATATAACTACTGTAATACTGCCTCTATATACAAGAATATAACTACTATAATACTGCTCCTATATACAAGAATATAACTACTATTATACTGCTCTTATATACAATAATATAACTACTATAATACTGCTCCCTATATACAAGAATATAACTACTATAATACTGCTCCTATATACAAGAATATAACTACTATAATACTGCTCCCTATATACAAGAATATAACTACTATAATACTGCTCCTATATACAAGAATATAACTACTATAATACTGCTCCTATATACAAGAATATAACTACTATAATACTGCCCCCTATATACAAGAATATAACTACTATAATACTGCCCCTATATATAAGTATATAACTACTATAATACTGCTCCTATATACAAGAATATAACTACTATAATACTGCCCCTATATACAAGAATATAATGACTATAATACTGCCCCCTATATACAAGAATATAACTACTATAATACTGCCCCTATATACAAGAATATAACACTATAATACTGCTCCTATATACAAGAATATAACTACTATAATACTGCTCCTATATACAAGAATATAACTACTATAATACTGCCCCTATATACAGGAATATAACTACTATAATACTGCTCCTGTATACAAGAATATAACTACTATAATACTGCTCCTATATACAAGAATATAACTACTATAATACTGCTCCTACATACAAGAATATAACTACTATAACACTGCTCCTATATACAGGAATATAACTACTGTAATACTGCCTCTATATACAAGAATATAACTACTATAATACTGCTCCTATATACAAGAATATAACTACTATAATACTGCTCTTATATACAAGAATATATCTACTATAATACTGCTCCCTATATACAAGAATATAACTACTATAATACTGCTCCTATATACAAGAATATAACTACTATAATACTGCTCCCTATATACAAGAATATAACTACTATAATACTGCTCCTATATACAACAATATAACTACTATAATACTGCTCCTATATACAAGAATATAACTACTATAATACTGCCCCCTATATACAAGAATATAACTACTATAATACTTCCCCTATATATAAGTATATAACTACTATAATACTGCTCCTATATACAAGAATATAACTACTATAATACTGCCCCTATATACAAGAATATAACTACTATAATACTGCTCCTATATACAAGAATATAACTACTATAATACTGCTCCTATATACAAGAATATAACTACTATAATACTGCTCCTATATACAAGAATATAACTACTATAATATTGCCCCCTATATACAAGAATATAATTACTATAATACTGCCTCTATATACAAGAATATAACTACTATAATACTGCTCCTATATACAAGAATATAACTACTATAATACTGCCCCCTATATACAAGAATATAACTGCTATAATACTGCTCCCTATATACAAGAATATAACTAATATAATACTGCCCCTATATACAAGAATATAATGACTATAATACTGCCCCCTATATACAAGAATATAACTACTATAATACTGCCCCTATATACAAGAATATAACTACTATAATACTGCTCCTATATACAAGAATATAACTACTATAATACTGCTCCTATATACAAGAATATAACTACTATAATACTGCTCCTATATACAAGAATATAACTACTATAATGCTTCCCCCTATATACAAGAATATAACTACTATAATACTGCTCCTATATACAAGAAAATAACTACTATAATACTGCCCCCTATATACAAGAATATAACTACTATAATACTGCCCCCTATATACAAGAATATAACTACTATAATACTGCCTCTATATACAAGAATATAACTACTATAATACTGCTCCTATATACAAGAATATAACTACTATAATACTGCGCCCTATATACAAGAATATAACTACTATACTACTGCCCCTATATACAAGAATATAACTACTATAATACTGCCCCTATATACAAGAATATAACTACTATAATACTGCTCCTATATACAAGAATATAACTACTATAATACTGCCCCCTATATACAAGAATATAACTACTATACTACTGCCCCTATATACAAGAATATAACTACTATAATACTGCCCCTATATACATGAATATAACTACTATAATACTGCCCCCTATATACAAGAATATAACTACTATAATACTGCCCCCTATATACAAGAATATAACTACTATAATACTGCCCCCTATATACAAGAAAATAACTACTATACTACTGCCCCTATATACAAGAATATAACTACTATAATACTGCTCCTATATACAAGAATATAACTAATATAATACTGCTCCTATATACAAGAATATAACTACTATAATACTGCTCCTATATACAAGAATATAACTACTATAATACTGCTCCCTATATACAAGAATATAACTACTATAATACTGCTCCTATATACAAGAATATAACTACTATAATACTGCTCCCTATATACAAGAATATAACTACTATAATACTGCTCCTATATACAAGAATATAACTACTATAATACTGCCCCTATATACAAGAATATAACTACTATAATACTGCCCCCTATATACAAGAATATAACTACTATAATACTGCCCCCTATATACAAGTATATAACTACTATAATACTGCCCCTATATACAAGAATATAACTACTATAATACTGCCCCTATATACAAGAATATAACTACTATAATACTGCCCCCTATATACAAGAATATAACTACTATAATACTGCTCCTATATACAAGAATATAACTACTATAATACTGCTCCTATATACAAGAATATAACTACTATAATACTGCTCCCTATATACAAGAATATAACTACTATAATACTGCCCCTATATACAAGAATATAACTACTATAATACTGCCCCCTATATACAAGAATATAACTACTATAATACTGCCTCTATATACAAGAATATAACTACTATAATACTGCCCCCTATATACAAGAATATAACTACTATAATACTGCCCCCTATATACAAGAATATAACTACTATAATACTGCTCCTATATACAAGAATATAACTACTATAATACTGCCCCCTATGTACAAGAATATAACTACTATAATACTGCCCCCTATATACAAGAATATAACTACTATAATACTGCTCCCTATATACAGGAATATAACTACTATAATACTGTCCCCTATATACAAGAATATAACTACTATAATACTGCCTCCTATATACAAGAATATAACTACTATAATACTGCCCCCTATATACAAGAACATAACTACTATAATACTGCCCCCTATATACAAGAATATAACTACTATAATACTGCCCCTATATACAAGAATATAACTACTATAATACTGCTTCCTATATACAAGAATATAACTACTATAATACTTCTCCTATATACAAGAATATAACTACTATAATACTGCTCCTATATACAAGAATATAACTACTATAATACTGCCCCTACATACAAGAATATAACTACTATAATACTGCCCCTATATACAAGAATATAACTACTATAATACTGCCTCCTATATACCAGACTATAACGACTATAATACTGCCCCCTATATACAAGAATATAACTACTATAATACTGTCCCCTATATACAAGAATATAACTACTATAATACTGCTCCCTATGTCAGTTCAGTGGTAGTTGAAGGTTCTGTCTTGTGATGAGATGTTGCCTGTAGTCAGAGTTCTATTATTCTCAGATTGCAGAGATCTTACATTAGGAAGCAGTCAGGTTTCCCGTACAGAAGATTAATTGGCGGCAGGTTGGGTTCTGGGCTGCGCTTTGCTTCTCACATTAGAGGTGATAAATGTGCTGATTACTGAGCTCAGAGTCTGTGATGAGAAGTGCGCGTTTCGGACGTACGGCGGTTCGGGGCTCTGACGCGTTTATCTCACAGGCCTTAAACAGATGTTTGGTAAGAAGATGAATGAGTCCAGTTGTGGTGTCTCTTCTGCTCCTGGAGCCTGCGAGGATTTTACATCTCCCCACCAGACTCCATTTTTCCTTTTACTTTCTGTAGCAATAAGATGATATTTAGTTACGTGACGTCATTTTATGGGGTCTGCGCCAAAGTAGATTGCAGCGTCCATTTCAGTGTATCTCCCTGCTTAAAACTTGTCATAAAATAAAGATTAATTATCGTATAATAATTCAACTTTGTAATCTACTTTATTTCTTCCCAATTTTCAAAATGTCTGCTTGCTTTCAGTGAGCAGAAACATTCTTGTTTTACATCCACGCTGATACATTGTAATAAAGCTTCAGCGGTGTAAGCAGGACTGCGTCAGGATGAGTTTTGACTCTCTGGATGTAAACAAGATTGCCTGGTTTGCTAACAGCAAGCAGAGATCTTGAAAATGGTAAGAAATTGAAACACAAAGTCTATTAGAAAGTTGCGGAACACTCGTCGTCAATACTTTACAATTTATCTAACTCGTAGTAAACTCGGCCGTAGGAACTTAATGAGTTAATAGTGGGGGTGATGCGAGGGGAGAGATTTCCCATCATTCGCTTATTGCATCGGAGGAGGGGGCGCCATTTTTCCTGATTTCCGTTTCTTAGATCGCGCCAGCGTATTCCGCAGCGCTGTGCAGAGGTTGTCCTCGCGCTCTCTATTCCCTCTCCGTATTTTTTGGGGTATTCCTGGATGACCTGTTCGGTCTTGATACGTTTCCTGGCAGCGAATGCGTTAACGGTTTGGCGTCCTGCAGCCCCGTCCCTCCGTTACTAAGTAGACTCTGCCGCCGGTAACTGACGGCGGTGGATTTGTGCGTCGGCTGTTTGATCGCTTCCACGTCGTATTGTTCCTCGGTGACAACAGGTCAGAAAGATTGCGCATTAATTACAGTAACATATGGTTATTAGGAGGCTGGAGCGCGGATACAACGTTATCTTCGGCGCCGTCAGATGTTGGACATATTGTGAGTGCTGGCAGCTATTGTTAAACTCATTTACTTCACAGAGCTAATTACTCCCTAATAATAACTTTACCTTGGAGTTTTTCACTTCTTCGTGCCAGCAAACCTGTTCGCGCTACATATGCTAATTATTGGCACTTTTTCATCACGTTAAGATAGCTTTAAGTTCAAGCTGTGCCGCCTGGATTGTGCAGTCAGCCAGCTGGCGCCCGACTTCCACCTTATTTTTTTTTTACTATAGTCATTAAAAGTTTTAATACCGGCGCATCTTGTTTTCTTTACAAGATTTCTGGCTCACGCAAAGTCTTAAACAAGAATCGGCCGCCCGTGGGCTGCGGCGAGCTCCAGCGCAAGGTGTTCCACGATGGAGTCTGCGCTGCGTCGCCGCCCTGGTGGTTAGACGAGTCGTTGCAAGGTCACCTGTCAGGGTGGGATGTTCCTGCAGTGTAGACTGAGGGCCACACACACATCCTCAGCAGTCATGTGAATTGGGTGTAACTTTTTTCAGCCTTTATTGATATTTTGTTGCGAGATCTGATGTATTGATTATTTGGGTGAGTGATAGAAATGATAGATCTCTCCCTGCCGCTGTAACATCGGCCGCTCCTCTTGTTTGCACTATTGTAAGCTGACCTTTTCAAGGTTGCTGGCCCTTTAAGGCCGGCGTTCTGCATTGCCCGTGTTGGTACCTACTTGTCCTGAGAATACGGATATCTTGTTAACAGGTGAAGCGGAGTTGATGATGGTGCCTCCTCTAGGTGGCGCTGTTCTGTTGCTGCCCGCCCTGGCAGAGGATTTGCTGTGTTGACAGCCGCTTCTTATAACAATGTAACATCAGACTGAAGATATAATAAGGTTTTCTGGGCAGATTGGCGATGTCCATATGTTTTGTAGCAAATCAACCCACAACAAACCCAACTTCTAAATCTGCTTCATTGTCCCGTTATCTTCTTTCTGGTGCCAAGTGATAGTACCTGTTATAATACGGGGGAGGGGGCTGACACGAGATCGCCTGGACCCGCGCTGAGGAGCTGTCACTGGCACCAAGCCCAATAATCTCTTTTTATTGTCATAGAAACCTTCTGCTTAAAACGCGTCATGTTGGAACGGAGACGAGTTGTAGCGGCGACCGCACGACGACTGCCTCATCACTCCAAAGTATCCAAGACAATGGAGGGGGAGCTGCCTGCGGGTGCATGATGGGAGTGGTAGTCTGCAGGGAATTGCATCACCTATGTAATATTATATATTACTCTACGTCATCTGAGTGCTGGAAGCTTAAAGGGACGCTCCATAAAAAAAAGCTTTATCATTGCATAAAGAAAAGTGCATGAAGCAATAGGCTACTACTATACCACTGCTTGCTGTGAATTGAAATAATGTTTATATCCAGGGGCTGAATACCCTTCCTGGCCTGGTCCTGCTCGCACAGCTGCAGGTTTGTTACCATTTGTGAATGCAGGTAAAATATAGTCCAGGCAGTTTTGACATCAGCCGCTCCTCTTATAACGCTGCTGCACTTTTATAAGCTCCAGGCTTTGTTGCTAGGGCCAGTTTACATGGGGCACACACTGATGTAGAAAGCCTTCTGTGCGCGTCCAGCTGTGTATGGAGGGATTAGCGGGTTGTAATGGCGAGCACAGAAGACGCAGACATATTGTCCTGAGTGTAGAAGGAGAGGCTAAAACTGGAAGAACAAGGAGCGTAAAAGGGACAAACAAATTCTCTTCTACCAGGAAGGATTCTGTAAACATTATGGAGGGGGATATGCTGTAAACATTATGGAGGGGGGATATGCTGTAAACATTATGGAGGGGGATATGCTGTAAACATGATGGAGGGAGGATATGCTGTAAACATCATGGAGGGAGGATATGCTGTAAACATTATGGAAGGGGGATATTCTGTAAACATTTTGGAGGGGGGATATGCTGTAAACATTATGGAGGGGGGTATGCTGTAAACATGATGGAGGGAGGATATGCTGTAAACATTATGGAGGGGGGATATGCTGTAAACATTTTGGAGGGGGGATATGCTGTAAACATTATGGAGGGGGGTATGCTGTAAACATTATGGAAGGGGGATATGCTGTAAACATTATGGAGGGGGGATATGCTGTAAACATGATGGAGGGAGGATATGCTGTAAACATTATGGAGGGGGATATGCTGTAAACATTATGGAAGGGGGATATGCTGTAAACATTATGGAAGGGGGATATGCTGTAAACATTATGGAGGGGGGATATGCTGTAAACATGATGGAGGGAGGATATGCTGTAAACATGATGGAGGGGGGATATGCTGTAAACATTATGGAAGGGGGATATGCTGTAAACATTATGGAGGGGGAGTATGCTGTAAACATTATGGAGGGGGATCTGCTGTAAACATTATGGAGGGGGGATATGCTGTAAACATTATGGAGGGGGAGTATGCTGTAAACATTATGGAGGGGGGATATGCTGTAAACATTATGGAGGGGGATCTGCTGTAAACATTATGGAGGGGGGATATGCTGTAAACATTATGGAAGGGGATATGCAGAGGGCAATGTGGAAGACATGATGTGGACATAGAAAAGTGATGGGGTATTACCTGTAGACATAGAAAAGCGGGGGACTATGCTGTGGACATGGAAATGTGGGGGGGATATGCTGTGGACATGGAGAAATGAGGGATATGCTTTGGACATAGAGGAGAAGTGGGGGATATGCTGCGTTCATTGAGAAGTGGGGGGATATGCTGTGGGCATAGAGGAGAAGTGGGGGGATATGCTGTGGACATAGAGAAGTGGGGGGCTATGCTGTGGACATAGAGATGTGGGGGGATTTTGCTCCCGGCTGCCACTTCGAGCCGCTGCTATAACCATAAGGATTACCCTTCTCTGTTGGAGAGATCTCTTCATCATTTACGCCAAGCTGAAATTCATTTCTGTCTCGTTAGCGCGCCGAAGTATAATTAAAACTGCTCTACAGATAGAGATAAAGCCGTCAATAAAAGCTCTTGTAATTAATTTAGTCTTTATTAGGCTGGAGGTGCGGAACGCCTCCCCGATCAGCAGCACCGCCCGGGAGCTGGAGCCGCCGCTGGTTATTCAGAAGCTGGGCCCTCCGCTCGCCGTCCTCCATGTTCACATTTCCTCCCTCACCGGCAGCGTGATTTTCTGGTTAACCAAAATTGTTGGGTAATTGTTCTGTGGTTGGGAACAGAATGCAGAATTAAACTGTTCCCAGCACAATAATAGTGTGATTACGGCAGCGCAGCTCCCGGCCAAGGGAACACTCATCAGGTCTGGAACAGCAAAGAAAACCGCAAAGACAGGAAAAAACAAAAAGGGAAAAGTAAACTTCTCCCTGCAATTGTCTCCTAATCAGAATAATGGTCGGAAAAAGAAGAGAATCCAGAGTCTGGAGAGCGATGATGTCACTGCTGTATAATATAACTGGAGAGCGGTGATGTCACTGCTGTATAATATAACTGATATCTGGAGAGTGGTGATGTCACTGCTGTATAATATAATATATCTGGAGGGCAGTGATGTCACTGCTGTATAATATAACTGGAGAGCGGTGATGTCACTGCTGTATAATATAACTGATATCTGGAGAGTGGTGATGTCACTGCTGTATAATATATCTTATATCTGGAGAGCGGTGATGTCACTGCTGTATAATATAACTGATATCTGGAGAGCGGTGATGTCACTGCTGTATAATATAACTGATATCTGGGGAGCGGTGATGTCACTGCTGTATAATATAACTGATATCTGGAGAGCGGTGATGTCACTGCTGTATAATATAATATATCTGGAGAGAGGTGATGTCACTGCTGTATAATATAATATATCTGGAGAGAGGTGATGTCACTGCTGTATAATATAATATATCTGGAGAGCGGTGATGTCACTGCTGTATAATATAACTGATATCTGGAGAGCGGTGATGTCACTGCTGTATAATATAACTGATATCTGGAGAGTGGTGATGTCACTGCTGTATAATATAACTATCTGGAGAGCGGTGATGTCACTGCTGTATAATATAACTTATATCTGGAGAGCGGTGATGTCACTGCTGTATAATATATCTGATATCTGGAGAGCGGTGATGTCACTGCTGTATAATATAACTGATATCTGGAGGGCGGTGATGTCACTGCTGTATAATATATCTGGAGAGTGGTGATGTCACTGCTGTATAATATATCTTATATCTGGAGAGCGGTGATGTCACTCCTGTATAATATAACTGATATCTGGAGAGCGGTGATGTCACTGCTGTATAATATAACTGATATCTGGAGGGCGGTGATGTCACTGCTGTATAATATAACTGATATCTGGAGAGCGGTGATGTCACTGCTGTATAATATAACTTATATCTGGAGAGCGGTGATGTCCCTACTGTATAATATAACTGATATCTGGAGAGTGGTGATGTCACTGCTGTATAATATATCTTATATCTGGAGAGCGGTCATGTCACTGCTGTATAATATAATATATCTGGAGAGCGGTGATGTCACTGCTGTATAATATAACTGATATCTGGAGAGCGGTGATGTCACTGCTGTATAATATAACTGATATCTGGAGAGTGGTGATGTCACTGCTGTATAATATAACTGATATCTGGAGAGCGGTGATGTCACTGCTGTATAATATAACTGATATCTGGAGAGCGGTGATGTCACTGCTGTATAATATAACTGATATCTGGAGAGCGGTGATGTCACTGCTGTATAATATAACTGATATCTGGAGAGCGGTGATGTCACTGCTGTATAATATAACTGATATCTGGAGAGTGGTGATGTCACTGCTGTATAATATATCTGGAGAGCGGTGATGTCACTGCTGTATAATATATCTGGAGAGCGGTGATGTCACTGCTGTATAATATATCTTATATCTGGAGAGCGGTGATGTCACTGCTGTATAATATAACTGATATCTGGAGAGCGGTGATGTCACTGCTGTATAATATAACTGATATCTGGAGAGCGGTGATGTCACTGCTGTATAATATATCTGGAGAGCGGTGATGTCACTGCTGTATAATATAACTGATATCTGGAGAGCGGTGATGTCACTGCTGTATAATATATCTTATATCTGGAGAGCGGTGATGTCACTGCTGTATAATATATCTGGAGAGCGGTGATGTCACTGCTGTATAATATAACTGATATCTGGAGAGCGGTGATGTCACTGCTGTATAATATATCTGGAGAGCGGTGATGTCACTGCTGTATAATATATCTGGAGAGCGGTGATGTCACTGCTGTATAATATAACTGATATCTGGAGAGCGGTGATGTCACTGCTGTATAATATAACTGATATCTGGAGAGCGGTGATGTCACTGCTGTATAATATAACTGATATCTGGAGAGCGGTGATGTCACTGCTGTATAATATATCTGGAGAGCGGTGATGTCACTGCTGTATAATATAACTGATATCTGGAGAGCGGTGATGTCACTGCTGTATAATATATCTTATATCTGGAGAGAGGTGATGTCACTGCTGTATAATATAACTGATATCCGGAGAGCGGTGATGTCACTGCTGTATAATATAACTGATATCTGGAGAGTGGTGATGTCACTGCTGTATAATATAACTG
Source organism: Rhinoderma darwinii (assembly GCF_050947455.1). Taxonomy (NCBI): domain Eukaryota; kingdom Metazoa; phylum Chordata; class Amphibia; order Anura; family Rhinodermatidae; genus Rhinoderma; species Rhinoderma darwinii. The sequence continues at coordinate 1,612,715 of NC_134689.1, read as the reverse complement.
ATATCTGGAGAGCGGTGATGTCACTGCTGTATAATATATCTGATATCTGGAGAGAGGTGATGTCACTGCTGTATAATATAACTGATATCCGGAGAGCGGTGATGTCACTGCTGTATAATATAACTGATATCTGGAGAGCGGTGATGTCACTGCTGTATAATATAACTGATATCTGGAGAGCGGTGATGTCACTGCTGTATAATATAACTGATATCTGGAGAGCGGTGATGTCACTGCTGTATAATATAACTGATATCTGGAGAGCGGTGATGTCCCTACTGTATAATATAACTGATATCTGGAGAGCGGTGATGTCCCTACTGTATAATATAACTGATATCTGGAGAGCGGTGATGTCACTGCTGTATAATATAACTGATATCTGGAGAGCGGTGATGTCACTGCTGTATAATATATCTGGAGGGCGGTGATGTCACTGCTGTATAATATATCTGATATCTGGAGAGCGGTGATGTCACTGCTGTATAATATAACTGATATCTGGAGAGCGGTGATGTCACTGCTGTATAATATAATATATCTGGAGAGCGGTGATGTCACTGCTGGTTAATATAACTGATATCTGGAGAGCGGTGATGTCACTGTTGTATAATATAACTGATATCTGGAGAGCGGTGATGTCACTGCTATATAATATAATATATCTGGAGAGCGGTGATGTCACTGCTGTATAATATAACTGATATCTGGAGAGCGGTGATGTCACTGCTGTATAATATAACTGATATCTGGAGGGCGGTGATGTCACTGTTGTATAATATAACTGATATCTGGAGAGCGGTGATGTCACTGCTGTATAATATAACTTATATCTGGAGAGCGGTGATGTCACTGCTGTATAATATAACTGATATCTGGAGAGTGGTGATGTCACTGCTGTATAATATAATTGATATCTGGAGTGCGGTGATGTCACTGCTGTATAATATAATATATCTGGAGAGCGGTGATGTCACTGCTGTATAATATAACTGATATCTGGAGAGCGGTGATGTCACTGCTGTATAATATATCTGGAGAGCGGTGATGTCACTGAGTATAATATATCTTATATCTGGAGAGTGGTGATGTCACTGCTGTATAATATAACTGATATCTGGAGAGCGGTGATGTCACTGCTGTATAATATATCCTATATCTGGAGAGCGATGATGTCACTGCTGTATAATATAACTGATATCTGGAGAGCGGTGATGTCACTGCTGTATAATATAATATATCTGGAGAGCGGTGATGTCACTGCTGTATAATATAACTGATATCTGGAGAGCGGTGATGTCACTGCTGTATAATATATCCTATATCTGGAGAGCGATGATGTCACTGCTGTATAATATAACTGATATCTGGAGAGTGGTGATGTCACTGCTGTATAATATAACTGATATCTGGAGAGCGGTGATGTCACTGCTGTATAATATAACTGATATCTGGAGTGCGGTGATGTCACTGCTGTATAATATAATATATCTGGAGAGCGGTGATGTCACTGCTGTATAATATAACTGATATCTGGAGGGCGGTGATGTCACTGTTGTATAATATAACTGATATCTGGAGAGCGGTGATGTCACTGCTGTATAATATAACTGATATCTGGAGAGTGGTGATGTCACTGCTGTATAATATAACTGATATCTGGAGAGCGGTGATATCACTGCTGTGTAATATATCTGATATCTGGAGAGCGGTGATGTCACTGCTGTATAATATAATATATCTGGAGAGTGGTGATGTCACTGCTGTATAATATAATATATCTGGAGAGTGGCGATGTCACTGCTGTATAATATAACTGATATCTGGAGAGCGGTGATGTCACTGCTGTATAATATAACTGATATCTGGAGAGCGGTGATGTCACTGCTATATAATATAATATTTCTGGAGAGCGGTGATGTCACTGCTGTATAATATAACTGATATCTGGAGAGCGGTGATGTCACTGCTGTATAATATAACTGATATCTGGAGAGCGGTGATGTCACTGCTGTGTAATATAACCTATATCTGGAGAGCGGTGATGTCACTGCTGTATAATATAACTGATATCTGGAGAGCGGTGATGTCACTGCTGTATAATATAATATATCTGGAGAGCGGTGATGTCACTGCTGTATAATATAACTGATATCTGGAGAGCGGTGATATAACTGCTGTATAATATAACTGGTATCTGGAGGGCGGTGATGTCACTGCTGTATAATATAACTGATATCTGGAGAGCGGTGATGTCACTGCTGTGTAATATAACTGATATCTGGAGAGCGGTGATGTCACTGCTGTATAATATAACTGATATCTGGAGAGCGGTGATGTCACTGCTGTGTAATATAACTGATATCTGGAGAGCGGTGATGTCACTGCTGTATAATATATCTGGAGAGAGGTGATGTCACTGCTGTGTAATATAACTGATATCTGGAGAGCGGTGATGTCACTGCTGTATAATATAATATATCTGGAGAGCGGTGATGTCACTGCTGTATAATATAACTGGTATCTGGAGGGCGGTGATGTCACTGCTATATAATATAACTGATATCTGGAGAGCGGTGATGTCACTGCTGTATAATATAACTGATATCTGGAGAGCGGTGATGTCACTGCTGTGTAATATAACTGATATCTGGAGAGCGGTGATGTCACTGCTGTGTAATATATCTGATATCTGGAGAGCGGTGATGTCACTGCTGTATAAAATAACCCTGCAGTTTACAAAGGATTGTCTGGACTGTTTATAATCTGCTATAGAGAGGAGCTACAACCTGCGCTGATTGTGGCATTGTGATTGTAAGCTCTTTGGCACATGTCCCAGAGTCTTTGAGCTTGTTGTGCTGCCACCTATCTGTGGTGAGATGCTATGGCTGGAGTACAGTATAATCCGGCTCCTGGGGGTACATGATTTCCAGCAGTCGGGGTTGGGGCTGCTCCTGAATGTTGGGTTGTCACGCGTGTGGATAGTACAAGGTCGTGGCGGTCGCGGCTTCCTCGCTATCCCTGTCCACGACATGAGCATCTGAGCGGCACATCCACGTTGGCAGCGATAAAAGGACTTTACAATCAGCTTCGATAACATCCATTTTATTTTTATTTATTTATTTCGGCTCTTTGGCAGCGCTTCTCATCGTGGAACCATCTGTCTTTCTATTAGTGTTTTTGAGGCCTGTTTTTGGAGCCTCTTCGCTTGGCAAAGTCACTTTTATCCTTGGAAACCATTAAAAAAAAAGTTTCATGGCTTCATGCCGAAGGGAACGATGCAAAAAATTCAGCAGCTGTTCACGTATGCACCAAATCTATACATGATACATACAGGATATTATATACAAGATACATACAGGATATTATATACATGATACATACAGGATATTATATACATGATACATACAGGATATTATACACAAGATACATACAGGATATTATATACAAGATACATACAGGATATTATATACATGATACATACAGGATATTATACACAAGATACATACAGGATATTATATACAAGATACATACAGGATATTATATACATGATACAGGATATTATATACATGATACAGGATATTATATACATGATACATACAGGATATTATACACAAGATACATACAGGATATTATACACAAGATACATACAGGATATTATATACATGATACATACAGGATATTATACACTAGATACATACAGGATATTATATACATGATACATACAGGATATTATATACATGATACATACAGGATATTATACACCTGATACATACAGGATATTATATACATGATACATACAGGATATTATATACATGATACATAGAGGATATTATATACATGATACATACAGGATATTATACACAAGATACATACAGGATATTATATACATGATACATACAGGATATTATACACTAGATACATACAGGATATTATATACATGATACATACAGGATATTATATACATGATACATACAGGATATTATACACCTGATACATACAGGATATTATATACATGATACATACAGGATATTATACACCTGATACATACAGGATATTATATACATGATACATACAGGATATTATACACAAGATACATACAGGATATTATATACATGATACATACAGGATATTATACACAAGATACATACAGGATATTATATACAAGATACATACAGGATATTATATACATGATACAGGATATTATATACATGATACAGGATATTATATACATGATACATACAGGATATTATACACAAGATACATACAGGATATTATACACTAGATACATACAGGATATTATACACCTGATACATACAGGATATTATATACATGATACATACAGGATATTATACACAAGATACATACAGGATATTATATACATGATACATACAGGATATTATATACATGATACATACAGGATATTATATACATGATACATAGAGGATATTATATACATGATACATACAGGATATTATACACAAGATACATACAGGATATTATATACATGATACATACAGGATATTATACACTAGATACATACAGGATATTATATACATGATACATACAGGATATTATATACATGATACATACAGGATATTATACACCTGATACATACAGGATATTATATACATGATACATACAGGATATTATACACAAGATACATACAGGATATTATATACATGATACATACAGGATATTATATACATGATACATACAGGATATTATATACATGATACATACAGGATATTATATACATGATACATACAGGATATTATACACAAGATACATACAGGATATTATATACATGATACATACAGGATATTATACACTAGATACATACAGGATATTATATACATGATACATACAGGATATTATATACATGATACATACAGGATATTATACACCTGATACATACAGGATATTATATACATGATACATACAGGATATTATACACAAGATACATACAGGATATTATATACATGATACATACAGGATATTATATACAAGATACATACAGGATATTATATACATGATACATACAGGATATTATATACATGATACATACAGGATATTATATACAAGATACATACAGGATATTATATACATGATACATAGAGGATATTATATACATGATACATAGAGGATATTATATACATGATACATACAGGATATTATATACATGATACATACAGGATATTATATACATGATACATACAGGATATTATACACAAGATACATACAGGATATTATATACATGATACATACAGGATATTATATACATGATACATACAGGATATTATATACATGATACATACAGGATATTATATACATGATACATACAGGATATTATATACATGATACATACAGGATATTATACACCTGATACATACAGGATATTATATACATGATACATACAGGATATTATATACATGATACATACAGGATATTATACACAAGATACATACAGGATATTATATACAAGATACATACAGGATATTATATACATGATACATACAGGATATTATACACAAGATACATACAGGATATTATATACATGATACAGGATATTATACACAAGATACATACAGGATATTATATACATGATACAGGATATTATATACATGATACAGGATATTATATACATGATACATACAGGATATTATATACAAGATACATACAGGATATTATATACATGATACATACAGGATATTATACACAAGATACATACAGGATATTATATACATGATACAGGATATTATATACATGATACATACAGGATATTATATACATGATACATACAGGATATTATACACCTGATACATACAGGATATTATACACCTGATACATACAGGATATTATATACATGATACATACAGGATATTATACACCTGATACATACAGGATATTATATACATGATACATACAGGATATTATACACAAGATACATACAGGATATTATATACATGATACATACAGGATATTATATACATGATACATACAGGATATTATATACATGATACATACAGGATATTATATACATGATACATACAGGATATTATACACAAGATACATACAGGATATTATATACATGATACATACAGGATATTATACACTAGATACATACAGGATATTATATACATGATACATACAGGATATTATATACATGATACATACAGGATATTATACACCTGATACATACAGGATATTATATACATGATACATACAGGATATTATACACAAGATACATACAGGATATTATATACATGATACATACAGGATATTATATACAAGATACATACAGGATATTATATACATGATACATACAGGATATTATATACATGATACATACAGGATATTATATACAAGATACATACAGGATATTATATACATGATACATAGAGGATATTATATACATGATACATAGAGGATATTATATACATGATACATACAGGATATTATATACATGATACATACAGGATATTATATACATGATACATACAGGATATTATACACAAGATACATACAGGATATTATATACATGATACATACAGGATATTATATACATGATACATACAGGATATTATATACATGATACATACAGGATATTATATACATGATACATACAGGATATTATATACATGATACATACAGGATATTATACACCTGATACATACAGGATATTATATACATGATACATACAGGATATTATATACATGATACATACAGGATATTATACACAAGATACATACAGGATATTATATACAAGATACATACAGGATATTATATACATGATACATACAGGATATTATACACAAGATACATACAGGATATTATATACATGATACAGGATATTATACACAAGATACATACAGGATATTATATACATGATACAGGATATTATATACATGATACAGGATATTATATACATGATACATACAGGATATTATATACAAGATACATACAGGATATTATATACATGATACATACAGGATATTATACACAAGATACATACAGGATATTATATACATGATACAGGATATTATATACATGATACATACAGGATATTATATACATGATACATACAGGATATTATACACCTGATACATACAGGATATTATACACCTGATACATACAGGATATTATATACATGATACATACAGGATATTATATACATGATACATACAGGATATTATACACAAGATACATACAGGATATTATATACATGATACATACAGGATATTATACACAAGATACATACAGGATATTATATACATGATACAGGATATTATATACATGATACATACAGGATATTATATACATGATACATACAGGATATTATACACCTGATACATACAGGATATTATACACCTGATACATACAGGATATTATATACATGATACATACAGGTTATTATATACATGATACATACAGGATATTATACACAAGATACATACAGGATATTATACACCTGATACATACAGGATATTATACACCTGATACATACAGGATATTATATACATGATACATACAGGATATTATATACATGATACATACAGGATATTATACACAAGATACATACAGGATATTATATACATGATACATACAGGATATTATATACATGATACATACAGGATATTATATACAAGATGCATACAGGATATTATATACATGATACAGGATATTATATACATGATACAGGATATTATATACATGATACAGGATATTATATACATGATACAGGATATTATATACATGATACATACAGGATATTATACACAAGATACATACAGGATATTATATACATGATACATACAGGATATTATATACATGATACATACAGGATATTATATACATGATACATACAGGGTATTATATACATGATACATACAGGATATTATATACATGATACATACAGGATATTATATACAAGATGTGATGGTGCATTATGTGTGCGACCTGGCTCTGTTGATCGTGTATTAACCTAACGAACCCCATGACACAAGATACATACAGAATACTACATACATGACACTATATACAGCATACATACAGAATACTTTATACATGACACTATATACAGCATACATACAGAATACTATATACATGACACTATATACAGCATACATACAGAATACTATATACAGGATACTATGTACATTATATATACATGATACTATATATAGGACACTATATACATGATATATACAGGATCATTTCTACAGGACACTATACAGCATACATACAGAATGCTATATACATGATACATACATGATACTATATACAGGAGTCTATGTTTATGATATATGCATGGTACTTTATACAGGATACTATATACATACCATATACATGATCGATACAGGGTACTATATACATGATAGATACAGGACACTATATACAGAATGTTATATACATGATACATACAGGACACTATATACAGGATACTATATACATGATACAGGGCACTATATACATGATACATAAAGGACACTATATATAGGATACTAACTATATACTGCATGCATACCATATGCAAAATACATACTTAACACAAGATACAATATACTGAGTACTATATATATATATAAGAAAATCCCACAGCACTCCGTAATGGTGGGAAAAAAAATGGTGGTTTATTAAGCCAGCACAAGCTGCAACGTTTCCGTCCTGCTATAGGACCTTTATCAAGCATGACATATTTACCTATGGCCCCTGGATCGGGATTACCTGCTTGCACCCGAGACCATCTTGGAATTGTATGTGGAGTGCAAGATGCATATGATTTACTGGATATTGGATACTGTATATGGGATAGATAATATATACTGTGTTCATACCGTGTGTTCTTTGGATTATTACATGCTATTATTACACCTTTCATCCCATGTCCTTCACCTATAGATTGTCATGTATGTGCTCGGTACATGCATTCCGTGTCATTCACCTATATATTGTGTCCCCTGTATGTGCTCGATACATACATCCCGTGTCCTTCCCCTATAGATTGTCATGTATGTGCTCGGTACATACATCCCGTGTCCTTCACCTATAGATTCTGAGTCATGTGTGTGCTCGGTACATACATCCCGTGTACCTCACCTATAGATTGTCATGTATGTGCTCGGTGCATACATCCCGTGTATCTCACCTAGAGATTGTCATGTATGTGCTCAGTACATACATCCCGTGTACCTCACCTATAGATTGTCATGTATATGCTCGGTACATACATCCCATGTCCTTCACCTATAGATTACCATGTATGTGATCGGTACATACGTCCCGTGTACCTCACCTATAGATTTTCATGTATGTGCTCGGTACATACACCCTGTGTCCTCCACCTTTAGATGATAATGTATGTGCTTGGTACATATAGCCTGTGTGCTTCACCTATAGATTGTCATGTATGTGCTCGGTACATTCATACAGTGTCCTTCACCTATAGATTGTCATGTATGTGCTCGGTACATACGTCCCGTGTCATTCACCTATAGATTGTCATGTATGTGCTCGGTACATACATCCCGTTTGCTTCACCTATAGATTGTCATGTATGTGCGCGGTACATACGTCCCGTGTCCTTCATCCGTAGATTTTCATGTATGTGCTCGGTACATACATCCCGTGCCCTTCACCTATAGATTGTCATGTATGTGCTCAGTACATACATCCCATGTACCTCACCTATAGATTGTCATGTATGTGCTCGGTACATACATCCCGTGTCATTCACCTATAGATTGTCATGTATGTGCTCAGTACATACATCCCATGTACCACACCTATAGATTGTCATGTATGTGCTCGGTACATACATCCCGTGTCATTCACCTATAGATTGTGTGTCCTGTATGTGCTCGATACATACAGCCTGTGGGCTTCACCTATAGATTGTCATGTATGTGCTCGATACATACATCCCGTGTACCTCACCTATTGATTGCTATGTATGTGCTCGGTACATACATCCCGTGTCCTTCCCCTATAGATTGTCATGTATGTGCTCAGTACATGCATCCCGTGTACCTCACCTATAGATTGCCATGTATATGCTCGGTACATACATCCTGTGTCCTTCCCCTATAGATTGTCATGTATGTGCTCAGTACATACATCCCGTGTACCTCACCTATAGATTGTCATGTATATGATCGGTACATACATCCCATGTCCTTCACCTATAGATTGCCATGTATGTGATCGGTACATACGTCCCGTGTGCTTCACCTATAGAGTGTCATGTATGTGCTTGGTACATTCATCCAGTGTCCTTCACCTATAGATTGTCATGTATGTGCTCGGTACATACATCCTGTGTCCTTCACCTATAGATTGTCATGTATGTGCTCGGTACATACGTCCCGTGTCCTTCACCCATGGATTGTCATGTATGTGCTTGGTACATACATCCCGCTTGTTTCACCTATAGATTGCCATGTATGTGTGCGGTACATACGTCCCGTGTCCTTCACCCATAGATTTTCATGTATGTGCTCGATACATACAGCCCGTGCCCTTCACCTATAGATTGTCATGTATGTGCTCGGTACATACATCCCGTGTACCTCACCTATAGATTGTCATGTATGTGCTCGGTGCATACATCCCGTGTACCTCACCTATAGATTGTCATGTATGTGCTCGGTACATACATCCTGTGTACCTCACCTATAGATTGTCATGTATATGCTCGGTACATACATCCCGTGTCATTCACCTATAGATTGTGTGTCCTGTATGTGCTCGATACATACAGCCTGTGGGCTTCACCTATAGATTGTCATGTATGTGCTCGATACATACATCCCGTGTATCTCACCTATTGATTGCCATGTATGTGCTCGGTACATACATCCCGTGTCCTTCCCCTATAGATTGTCATGTATGTGCTCAGTACATGCATCCCGTGTACCTCACCTATAGATTGCCATGTATATGCTCGGTACATACATCCTGTGTCCTTCCCCTATAGATTGTCATGTATGTGCTCAGTACATACATCCCGTGTACCTCACCTATAGATTGTCATGTATATGATCGGTACATACATCCCATGTCCTTCACCTATAGATTGACATGTATGTGATCGGTACATACGTCCCGTGTGCTTCACCTATAGAGTGTCATGTATGTGCTCAGTACATTCATCCAGTGTTCTTCACCTATAGATTGTCATGTATGTGCTCGGTACATACATCCTGTGCCCTTCACCTATAGATTGTCATGTATGTGCTCGGTACATACGTCCCGTGTCCTTCACCCATAGATTGTCATGTATGTGCTTGGTACATACATCCCGCTTGCTTCACCTATAGATTGCCATGTATGTGTGCGGTACATACGTCCCGTGTCCTTCACCCATAGATTTTCATGTATGTGCTCGATACATACAGCCCGTGCCCTTCACCTATAGATTGTCATGTATGTGCTCGGTACATACATCCCGTGTACCTCACCTATAGATTGTCATGTATGTGCTCGGTGCATACATCCCGTGTATCTCACCTATAGATTGTCATGTATGTGCTCAGTACATACATCCTGTGTACCTCACCTATAGATTGTCATGTATATGCTCGGTACATACATCCCGTGTCCTTCACCCATAGATTGTCATGCATGTGCTCGGTACATACGTCCCGTGTACCTCACCTATAGATTTTCATGTATGTGCTCGGTACATACATCCTGTGTCCTCCACCCATAGATGATCGTGTATGTGCTTGGTACATATATCCCGTGTGCTTCACCTGTAGATTGTCATGTATGTGCTCAGTACATACATCCAGTGCCCTTCACCTATAGATTGTCATGTATGTGCTCGGTACATACGTCCCGTGTCCTTCACCTATAGATTGTCATGTATGTGCTCGGTACATACGTCCCGTGTCCTTCACCCATAGATTGTCATGTATGTGCTCGGTACATACATCCCGTGTCCTTCACCTATAGATTGTCATGTATGTGCGTGGTACATACATCCCGTGTACCTCACCTATAGATTGTCATGTATGTGCTTGGTACATACATCCCGTGTACCTCACCTATAGATTGTCATGCATGTGCGCGGTACATACATCCCGTGTCCTTCACCTATAGATTGTCATGTATGTGCGCGGTACATACATCCCGTGTACCTCACCTATAGATTGTCATGTATGTGCTCGGTACATACATCCCGTGTACCTCACCTATAGATTGTCATGTATGTGCTCGGTACATACATCCCGTGTGGTGAATATTTGCTGCTCGGTGTAGAGATATATTATGTATCACAGCAGAAATGGAGAAGGTTTAGATTTACAAGATAATGTAACGCTGTTTTCCTGCTTTGTGCTTCTCCAGGTCCAGGGTCAGCTGCCCCCCCTGATGATCCCGGTGTTCCCTCCCGACCAGAGGACGTTGGCAGCCGCAGCAGCCGCCCAGCAAGGCTTTCTCATCCCCCCTGGATTCAGCTATAAGGCCGGATGCAGTAAGTTTCATTTGCTACAATTTGGCGACACCAAAGTCATTCTATAAATTCTTTAAAATATAAGATCAAAGAAGATGATCCCAGAAAATATCAGTGCTATTATTCTCCAGTCACATCCAGAGCTGCAGTAACTGTTCTGCTGATTTCCTGTTAGCTCTCAGTGTCTATACCAGGCACTGTACACTAGTCTGATATAGAAATTGCAACTCCGCTTTTAATGGGTGCGTCTGTAACCCCAAGTCTGCTGGATTTCACGTGGCAGCTCCGGATGTGGCTGAAGTAGAATTCATCATGTAACACAGAATCAAGAAAAGCTGCAACTTTACATTCACATGTACTCCTCCCACTTTGAGACACCCCTCCCAGTTGTTAGAGGGGCGTGGCTGAGGGTGGAGCCTTGACCAGACTGATCACATGCTGCAGGACTTTTTGTGGCTGCATAGTTGAGCCCTGTTGGGTTAGAGGGAACACTATTCCGGCTTCAGAACCAATGTTTTACATTTTGGCTAGTGTCAGCTGCTCATGTTCTAGCACTGCTATTAGGGTTACTGGCCCTTTAAGAGAGTAGAACTTTCCTTCCAGTTTCTAGATTGCTCTATATATGAAGCTGCGGCCCCCTCCCCCTCCTCGGTGACATTAGGCACGGCTCTTTAGTCGGTCGCTCTCCCGGAAGACTTCATGACTTTTGCTCAGTGAAACAAATTTCCCCTTTATCCGCCATAATCTATTCCGTATCATCAGCCGAGATAAAGAGATAATCACATCAGCGGCCAAACACACATCGCTCCGCTGATCCTTATTAATATTTTGTCATGTCGCTTTAAGCCGATCCCTGGTAATCGGGTCGCTGGCGTCAAAACCTCCGCGATCATTCCTGTCCCGACGCAACTTTGTTTCCATTTTCTGACTGTGACAAAACTTTACAAGAGATTGATACAAAGTTGCTGCGGGGGAGGGGGAGGGGGGCCTGTTTACATTCTCCCCCTGCGATCTGATCGCTTCACCTGCAGTCCGTAGCCCCCCATCGTACGAGCGCCGCGCCGTCCTCCCCTATGTAGAGGGTTTAATAAGGAAGACGAGGTTTGCGCCTTTTATTCGCTTTCCTCCCGGCTCAGATTGTGAAGTGCGAGAAAAAGGCGACCGCACAATAGAAGCTTTTCATGAGGCGACTGAGGAAGGGGCGGCGGCGGCGGCGCGTGATGTGCAGGTGGGGGGTAGATAAAAGCTGCTGACGACTCTGTTATTCTCCTTCTCAGGTGACCCCTACCCCTTACAGCTGATCCCGACCACCATGGCAGCTGCCGCCTCGCCGGGCCTGGGGCCGCTACAGCTACAGGTGAGACCCCCGACCACAATGCTCCGGATCCTGGGGGAGGGGAGGCGGATGGGGGGGCGCTGCTATTGTGTGTATCCAGATAAAAGAAACACTTTCCACCTGTTACATTGTTTGTTCCCCCCCCCCCCCCCCCCGACACCATAAAAATAATTCCCCCCCGACACCATAAAAATAATCCCCCCCCGACACCATAAAAATAATCCCCCCCCCCGACACCATAAAAATAATCCCCCCCCCGACACCATAAAAATAATTCCCCCCCGACACCATAAAAATAATTCCCCCCCGACACCATAAAAATAATTCCCCCCCGACACCATAAAAATAATTCCCCCCCGACACCATAAAAATAATCCCCCCCCCGACACCATAAAAATAATTCCCCCCCGACACCATAAAAATAATCCCCCCCCCGACACCATAAAAATAATTCCCCCCCGACACCATAAAAATAATTCCCCCCCGACACCATAAAAATAATCCCCCCCCCCCCGACACCATAAAAATAATTACCCCCCCCCCCCCGACACCATAAAATAATTACCCCCCCCCGACACCATAAAAATAGTCCCGTCCCGTCCCCCACCCCGGGTCATAGATAATAATCACAGGTAACACGGTGGGAGTGACAAAAAGAGAAATTCCCGCTCCGTCCGCTCCACCTGATGATGACGATGATTTATACTGATTCTTCATGGGGGGATTTTACCTGAAGTGCAAGGTCTGGGAGTGGCTGTCCGGCTGGGAGTGGCTGTCCGGCTGGGAGTGGCTGTCCGGCTGGGAGTGGCTGTCCGGCTGGGAGTTGTAGTCCGCGGAGCGCTTACCACTATGCAGGGGCTGACGTATGTTTTATGACTTTTTGTTTTATTTCTTGACAAGTTCCTAAAAATTCTTCTCCATCTGTATCCGGGAAAGCTGGGTGACCACCAGGATGGACGCCATGATTACTCCTGCGCAGGTTGTCACCCAGCTTTCCTGGAGTCCTGACTGTGGAATATGGGGGAGGGGGGGCTCCGAGCATTAAACCCTCCCCTCATTATACTCCATAGAGCACGACCCTGTAATACACAATAGACACGGGCTGAAGGGGTTAATCCCGACATGAGATCCGTGACGGACGCGGGAACAATGCGATTTAATCATTGACTTCGCCGTCCGGATAGCGAGCACAATGGGATCTCCCGCGTCGTGCGGCGGCCGTGACCTCAGAGGTGCGTCCTGGATACGTGGAGACCCCCTGATTAACTGCCACCAATGTGGCCCTTGTGGCCCTCCCATCCTGGAAAATAAATCTCTGCCCTGCAATTATTAAACGCAAAATAACGGAATGCAAAAGTATTCACCCCCCCCCCCCTCCAGTCAGCATTGGGGGGGCCCCTGAGGGGCGAAACTTTGTGTCTGCAATTGGAATAAAGTCCGATTTACACGACCCCCCCCCCCCCCAGAGAGCGCGTGGAAGCAAAAGTATTCACACCCCCAAAGGACAGACTCTTGTCCCCCGCTCCTCCTCTTCCTCTTTAAAAAAAAATAGAAACTTTCTATCAGCGCTAAAAAAATAACGCCGCCGCCATGATGAAGTCCACGGTGAATGTTGCGGCACTGACCGGTGCGCCGGTGCCGGGGGGGAGAATACTTTCTCCTCTTCCTTGTGTCTCTGATCCGCGGACTCCTGATGTCTTATAATCTCCGGCAGATGATCCATTATTGTTACTCTCGGCAGGACCGTCTCCGAGCAGAGGTGACGCCATCTTTAGCCCCGCAGCGCGTCCCGCAGCTGCCGCATTCTACCGGTGACTTCAACTTGTGGCGCCACAAAGATCTTACTCCCCGGGGCACGGAATTCACCAGCGATTGTTCCCGTTTCCCAGCCAATAATCCGGACACAACAATAGCGCTGATTAATTGGCACTAATACGAGGAGCGGCACGTGGGGGGGGGGGGGCGGCAGCTGTTGGAGTCGTTGTCACGTCCCGCGCATTTCATCTTCCCTGTAAACAATATGACAATGAGATCCGCACCTCGCCTGCCGGTCCCGGGAGACGGTCGCTGCCGCTAAGTCCTCAGCCGAACGCCACACAATGAGGCCTTCGTGTCAATCTGCCAGAGAGAAATTGGCGCGAGATCAACAGGACATCCGCCATATTTATCACTTATTGCGCCGTTTTACAGATTAGCGTCTCGTTATAGAAAGGGGCGGGGCTACATGTCATTGCAACATTTGTATCCACCGGTTATTTGCATGATACATGAGCGGGAGGCGTCCACCATCTTGCTAAAGTAAAGTCTGCTCCACAGGTAAATTATTCCTAATGCGTCACGATCCGGTTACCGCCGCGACGCCACGAGGAAGCCGCCTCCATCTTTGGGGAAGTGATTTACAACCTGCTGCAAAATGGAATGTTGGGAGACGTTCGTGCTGAATTATTTGTGTTAAGGCGGCGGCGGCGGCGAATCCCGCGCTCCACAGAATATAGGTCGCTCGTCCTGTGCCGCGGCCCCTCCTGCCCCCGGCCCATGTGGGTTGGCATTAAAGCCCGTGCCCGGGGCAGATTGTGCTCAGCCGCTGACATCGTGATCAACGCCCAGAAGGGGCCCCGCAGCTCTGTGACATTTGGACAAAGGAAACAGCGAGATGGCGAAATCCCTGCACCCCCTCCCCCGTATTTCCTGCTCCGAGGGGCTTTCACTTCCATTGTGATCAGACACAATATGGCACATTTTACCTATAGAGCAGGTTAGGAGTTGTAGTCCACAGAGATCAGACCTCGATACAGGACCCGGGTTTATGTTTTAGGCGGCCGTTTCCTTCAGATACGTCTGTTTATAGGTTCTCCCTGATCACCGTGTATCTAAGCCGATCTGCCATTCAGGAGTCCGGGAAAGCTGGGTGAGGAGAACCCACATAGGAACGGTGATGAGGCCATATTGCTGATCACCCAGCTTTCCCAGAGTCCTCAATGGATATTCTTTATAGGTATTAGGAAGCATAGGGTGTATCACCGGGTATCTCAGCAGATCTGCCATTCAGGAGCCTGGGAAAGCTGGGTGAGAAAAAGCTGTGATGAGGCTATAGTGCTGGTCACCCAGCTTTCCCAGGGTCCTCAATAGATATTCTTCATAGGTATTAGGAAGCATAGGGTGTATCACTACGTATCTAAGCAGATCTCACATTCAGGAGTTCGGAAAAGCTGGGTGAGGAGAACCCACATAGGAACTGTGATGAGGCCATATTGCTGGTCACCCAGCTTTCCCAGAGTCCTCAATGGATATTCTTTATAGGTATTAGGAGCATAGGGTGTATCACCGTATATCTAAGCAGATCTGACATTCAGGTGCCGGGAAAGCTGGGTGAGAAGCTGTGATGAGGTCATAGTGCTGGTTACCCTGCTTTCCCAGAAACAGAGTTTTTAGTAGGACGACTCGCGGTCTCGTCCCTGGGCATAATACCGCCATCTCTCTCTCCACCTGCGTAAGTGTCAGTCTTCACTGCCGTTCTGGCATTGTATTCCTGCTGCAGAAGGCTGGGACCGTTTAGGTGGCGCAGGTTTGCAGACAATGTATTTTCTCCTCTGCCCGCGGCCCATTAAGGTAATAAATTCTCTGCCAGCCTCGCCCTCTGGTGCCCGCGATACGCCAACGACCTCAACATCTTGTCACATCCAAAGGTCGCTGAGGTCGAGGTCGGCGTGTGACGGCTACAGACCGGAATCTGGAAAATGATGGGGGATGGGGGCCTCTATTTGTGGGATAAATCTCCCCCTCTCTAATCTAAGTATTCGCGCCCCGAGCGGACCGGAGCCGCAGCGTAACGCAGTTATTTTATTTTTCTCCCTAATCCCCCGCGTCGTTACAACAGGAATATAAGAAAGTTCAGAGAGGAATAAATAATATACATGACGTCCGTAGATTTAAATAGACTTTTGGCGCCACGTAGATGAACGGCCGAAGCGGCAGATCTCGCTTGTCGTACATGAACGGTCACCAGGTGCTGATACGTATGTTGCGACATTGTAACACGCTAAGCCCGCCCCTTTTATTCGATTAGTTTGCGCTCGTGTGATACAGGAGATGTCACTACGTGTGACGCTGTTTACCACGTTTGCGCCAGTTTTCGCCGTGCGCTCCTTGATACACCGTTCCGTATCTCGCTGCCTCGTAGCTTCATCCTCTTCCCACAGCGTCCGGGGATTCGCCACCATTAATCGCTGCGTTCCGGCGCTGGAACTCCTAGTAATGGATTTATCTATTTGGACGAAAATGGAAAGAACCCGAGCCAAATGCCCGACTATTAATGAGGCGGAAGCGCCAAAGATTGTTGATTAGCGAGGACGTCCCAACAATTCTACCATTTATTATTCCCTGGAAATCTGTTCCCTGAATGACAGATGCCAGGAAATATATACATGTAGCAGAGCTGAGGTAGTCACTGGTTGATATATGGTGTTACATAGGACTGCAGGTAACACTACTACATTATCTGTAATCAGAGTCATCACTGTGTTATCTGTGGTGTTACATAGGACTGCAGGTAACATCTACTACATTATCTGTACTCAGAGAGTTATCACTGTGTTATCTCTGGTGTTACATAGGACTGCAGGTAACACTACTACATTATCTGTACTCAGAGAGTTATCACTGTGTTATCTGTGGTGTTACATAGGACTGCAGGTAACATCTACTACATTATCTGTACTCAGAGAGTTATCACTGTGTTATCTGTGGTGTTACATAGGACTGCAGGTAACATCTACTACATTATATGTAATCAGAGAGTTATCACTGTGTTATCTGTGGTGTTACATAGGACTGCAGGTTACATCTACTACATTATCTGTACTCAGAGAGTTATCAGTGTTATCTGTGGTGTTACATAGGACTGCAGGTAACACTACTACATTATCTGTACTCAGAGTTATTATTGTGTATTATCTGTGGTGTTACATAGGACTGCAGGTGACATCTACTACATTATCTGTAATCAGAGAGTTATCACTGTGTTATCTGTGGTGTTACATAGGACTGCAGGTAACATCTACTACATTATCTGTAATCAGAGAGTTATCACTGTGTTATCTGTGGTGTTACATAGGACTGCAGGTAACACTACTACATTGTCTGTACTCAGAGAGTTATCACTGTGTTATCTGTGGTGTTACATAGGACTGCAGGTAACATCTACTACATTGTCTGTACTCAGAGAGTTATCACTGTGTTATCTGTGGTGTTACATAGGACTGCAGGTAACATCTACTACAATATCTGTACTCAGAGAGTTATCACTGTGTTATCTGTGGTGTTACATAGGACTGCAGGTAACATCTACTACATTATCTGTACTCAGAGAGTTATCACTGTGTTATCTGTGGTGTTACATAGGACTGCAGGTAACATCTACTACATTATATGTAATCAGAGAGTTATCACTGTGTTATCTGTGGTGTTACATAGGACTGCAGGTTACATCTACTACATTATCTGTACTCAGAGAGTTATCAGTGTTATCTGTGGTGTTACATAGGACTGCAGGTAACACTACTACATTATCTGTACTCAGAGTTATTATTGTGTATTATCTGTGGTGTTACATAGGACTGCAGGTGACATCTACTACATTATCTGTAATCAGAGAGTTATCACTGTGTTATCTGTGGTGTTACATAGGACTGCAGGTAACATCTACTACATTATCTGTAATCAGAGAGTGATCACTGTGTTATCTGTGGTGTTACATAGGACTGCAGGTAACACTACTACATTATCTGTGCTCAGAGAGTTATCACTGTGTTATCTGTGGTGTTACATAGGACTGCAGGTAACATCTACTACATTATCTGTAATCAGAGAGTTATCACTGTGTTATCTGTGGTGTTACATAGGACTGCAGGTAACATCTACTACATTGTCTGTACTCAGAGAGTTATCACTGTGTTATCTGTGGTGTTACATAGGACTGCAGGTAACATCTAATACATTATCTGTACTCAGAGAGTTATCACTGTGTTATCTGTGGTGTTACATAGGACTGCAGGTAACATCTACTACATTATCTGTACCCAGAGAGTTATCACTGTGTTATCTGTGGTGTTACATAGGACTGCAGGTCACATCTACTACATTATCTGTGCTCAGAGAGTTATCACTGTATTATATGTGGTGTTACATAGGACTGCAGGTAAGACTACTACATTATCAGTACTCAGAGAGTTATCACTGTGTTATCTGTGGTGTTACATAGGACTGCAGGTCACATCTACTACATTATCTGTAATCAGAGAGTTATCACTGTGTTATCTGTGGTGTTACATAGGACTGCAGGTCACATCTACTACATTATCTGTGCTCAGAGAGTTATCACTGTGTTATCTGTGGTGTTACATAGGACTGCAGGTAACACTACTACATTATCTGTACTCAGAGAGTTATCACTGTGTTATCTGTGGTGTTACATAGGACTGCAGGTCACATCTGCTACATTATCTGTGCTCAGAGAGTTATCACTGTGTTATCTGTGGTGTTACATAGGACTGCAGGTAACACTACTACATTATATGTAATCAGAGAGTTATCACTGTGTTATCTGTGGTGTTACATAGGACTGCAGGTGACATCTACTACATTATCTGTACTCAGAGAGTTATCACTGTGTTATCTGTGGTATTACATAGGACTGCAGGTAACATCTACATTATCTGTAATCAGAGAGTTATCACTGTGTTATCTGTAGTGTTACATAGGACTGCAGGTAACACTACTACATTATCTGTAATCAGAGAGTTATCACTGTGTTATCTGTGGTGTTACATAGGACTGCCGGTAACATCTACTACATTATCTGTACTCAGAGAGTTATCACTGTGTTATCTGCGGTGTTACATAGGACTGCAGGTAACATCTACTACATTATCTGTACTCAGAGAGTTATCACTGTATTATCTGTGGTGTTACATAGGACTGCCGGTAACATCTACTACATTGTCTGTACTCAGAGAGTTATCACTGTGTTATCTGTGGTGTTACATAGGACTGCAGGTGGCATCTACTACATTATCTGTACTGAGAGAGTTATTACTGTGTTATCTGTGGTGTTACATAGGACTGCAGGTAATACTACTACATTATCTGTACTCAGAGAGTTATCACTGTGTTATCTGTGGTGTTACATAGGACTGCAGGTAACCTCTACTACATTATCTGCAATCAGAGAGTTATCACTGTTATCTGTGGTGTTACATAGGACTGCAGGTAACATCTACTACATTATCTGTAATCAGAGAGTTATCACTGTGTTATCTGTGGTGTTACATAGGACTGCAGGTAACATCTACTACATTATCTGTACCCAGAGAGTTATCACTGTGTTATCTGTGGTGTTACATAGGACTGCAGGTCACATCTACTACATTATCTGTGCTCAGAGAGTTATCACTGTATTATCTGTGGTGTTACATAGGACTGCAGGTAAGACTACTACATTATCAGTACTCAGAGAGTTATCACTGTGTTATCTGTGGTGTTACATAGGACTGCAGGTCACATCTACTACATTATCTGTAATCAGAGAGTTATCACTGTGTTATCTGTGGTGTTACATAGGACTGCAGGTCACATCTACTACATTATCTGTGCTCAGAGAGTTATCACTGTGTTATCTGTGGTGTTACATAGGACTGCAGGTAACACTACTACATTATCTGTACTCAGAGAGTTATCACTGTGTTATCTGTGGTGTTACATAGGACTGCAGGTCACATCTGCTACATTATCTGTGCTCAGAGAGTTATCACTGTGTTATCTGTGGTGTTACATAGGACTGCAGGTAACACTACTACATTATATGTAATCAGAGAGTTATCACTGTGTTATCTGTGGTGTTACATAGGACTGCAGGTGACATCTACTACATTATCTGTACTCAGAGAGTTATCACTGTGTTATCTGTGGTATTACATAGGACTGCAGGTAACATCTACATTATCTGTAATCAGAGAGTTATCACTGTGTTATCTGTAGTGTTACATAGGACTGCAGGTAACACTACTACATTATCTGTAATCAGAGAGTTATCACTGTGTTATCTGTGGTGTTACATAGGACTGCCGGTAACATCTACTACATTATCTGTACTCAGAGAGTTATCACTGTGTTATCTGCGGTGTTACATAGGACTGCAGGTAACATCTACTACATTATCTGTACTCAGAGAGTTATCACTGTATTATCTGTGGTGTTACATAGGACTGCCGGTAACATCTACTACATTGTCTGTACTCAGAGAGTTATCACTGTGTTATCTGTGGTGTTACATAGGACTGCAGGTGGCATCTACTACATTATCTGTACTGAGAGAGTTATTACTGTGTTATCTGTGGTGTTACATAGGACTGCAGGTAATACTACTACATTATCTGTACTCAGAGAGTTATCACTGTGTTATCTGTGGTGTTACATAGGACTGCAGGTAACCTCTACTACATTATCTGCAATCAGAGAGTTATCACTGTTATCTGTGGTGTTACATAGGACTGCAGGTAACATCTACTACATTATCTGCACTCGGAGAATTATCACTGTGTTATCTGTGGTGTTACATAGGACTGCAGGTAACACTACTACATTATCTGTACTCAGAGTTATCACTGTGTTATCTGTGGTGTTACATAGGACTGCAGGTAACATCTACTACATTATCTGTACTCAGAGAGTTATCACTGTGTTATCTGTGGTGTTACATAGGACTGCAGGTAACATCTACTACATTATCTGTACTCAGAGAGTTATCACTGTGTTATCTGTGGTGTTACATAGGACTGCAGGTGACACTACTACATTATCTGTACTCAGAGAGTCATCACTGTGTTATCTGTGGTGTTACATAGGACTGCAGGTAATACTACTACATTATCTGTAATCAGAGAGTTATCACTGTGTTATCTGTGGTGTTACATAGGACTGCAGGTAACATCTACTACATTATCTGTATTCAGAGAGTTATCACTGTGTTATCTGTGGTGTTACATAGGACTGCAGGTAACATCTACTACATTATCTGTAATCAGAGAGTTATCACTGTGTTATCTGTGGTGTTACATAGGACTGCAGGTAACATCTACTACATTATCTGTAATCAGAGAGTTATCACTGTGTTATCTGTGGTGTTACATAGGACTGCAGGTAACACTACTACATTATCTGCACTCGGAGAGCTATCACTGTATTATCTGTGGTGTTACATAGGACTGCAGGTAACATCTACTACATTATCTGCACTCGGAGAGTTATTATAATGCACAGACAACAACTATAAAGCGGTGGATGACCCAGTCGGCTCTGCTGTGCGGTGGATTTTGTTGTATAGCGGTGCAGATCTTCCTCGGTGATTGCGTGACCTCCGCGCTCCTTCTGCCGCCTCTCTTGTAATGATCAGTTTCTCCACGACGACATGAAGAGGGTCAATCAGACGGCGCGGCAGATGCTGCAACATATTGTGATAGATGCAGCGCGGAGAGCGGGAGGAGCTGGCGTGGACGAGTGATCGGCGCTGCTGCGCGGGGAGCGCTCGGATACGGAAGGCGCTGCAGAGGCGACTCATCACTTCATCTTAGGCCGTATTCCTCGTCTGTTTATATAACGGAGCGCGCTCTGACCGACGCCATTCATTGTGGCTTTTCGCACATCCGCGCTTTTTTATATGCCATTTGTCCGATGCGTGAAACTTGCCGCACGTCCTATTCTGGTCCGTGGGAGCGTGAAAAACATGGACGACATCCGTGCGCTGTCCGTTTTTCACATATCCGTTCCTAACAGAAAAGAAAAAAAATAAAACCAGAAAGTTCTCGCGGAGGAGAAATACGGACAAGAAAAACGGACGAAACGCGGGAATCACACGGACGCAACGCGGACGGTCATATGCATGAAAAACGACCCATGTTTTTGCGGAGGCAAATTGGACACGCTGGTGTGAATAGGATCTTATGGGGCATTGCGCTTCCTGTAGCCGTCACATCCAGATGTAGCAGAGCTGAGTTTGTCATTCATCTTTTTGTGGCTACGTTTCTTATTCTGTGGTACGATTCCCCTCCCCCTCCCCCTCCAGATTATTATTTGGGAGCCCGTCAGAAAGTTGTCACGGATTTTTTCATCAAACTCTAAAAATAATCTCCAGCTGTGTTTAGTTAGTATTAGGCAAGAAATGCGCCGGAGTCCGTGAGTAAACATGAGCTCATACGGCGGCCGGAGCGCTGCGGAGGTGTGAGGCCGACCGTCCCCGCAATTATTTATTGCAACGTAGGGAAAACGGTTACAAAAAATAGTAATAATGACTTGTGAGCGCACGCGAATTCTACAGTCACAGAACCTCAGCTGTGCTCATCACAAACCGCACAAAACACGTTCTGGCAACGCAAAATGTGAGAGACACAAAATGTGAGAGACGCAAAATGTGAGAGACGCAAAATGTGAGAGACGCAAAATGTGAGAGACGCAAAATGTGAGAGACGCAAAATGTGGAGACACAACCTAGAGTGAGCGCAGGATTCATATAACGGATTGTGTAAAATAAAATGTTCTTTTCGACACAGTAGAATTTTGTATCTACAGACTGTGTTGTGGATGTTGTGAGCGTTGTGCGTGTTGTGCGCGTGTTGTGCGCGTGTTGTGCGCGTGTTGGGTGTTGTGAGTGTTGTGCATGTTGTGTGCGTGTTGTGCAGGTGTTGTGGGTGTTGCGCACGTTGTGCGTGTTGTGAGCATTGTGCGCGTGTTGTGTTATTTTTCATTATAGACTTTATAATCACCAGCTGCGCAGAACATCTTGTCGCGTGCGTTTCTGGGACGGGCGTGCGGCGACTTCTGTGCAGGGTCTCGTCTTCCCGTTGCGTCCGCGCTGCAGATAACGGCGCTGCCACTCAGTCACTTTGATATTCGGTCACCACATTTCCCCGCGTGACGTCCTGAGGAGCAGCGTCGCCCGCGTTCGTGTTGCGTCTTCTTTCTCCTCCATGCCCCTCAACCAACCCGGCAGCCAAGTAGAGGAGCGGTGGCCGTCACATTGTGTTAGTCGCCTCGGATCCTCCCTGAAAACAACACATTTATCGTCCGCGCTTTCAGGGAAGGTTTTTTTCGGTGACCCGGTTGTCGTCTTCTCGCCGCCGCTTCTTCACTTTGTGAGTCTCGTGTTGGAGGAGCCGACCACAAGGCGACGCGGCCCGTCCTCCGCCATTACTAAGCGTCACTAGGGGATAACGCAGGTCCCGGAGCGGCGACACGAACGCAGCGCAAAACCGTAATCACAGATAATGGGTAATAATAGAGGCGCGTGGAACCTCACCGGCAGCCGCTCATGGCTGTCACTGCGCAGAGGCTGTCGTTTCTATGTCACATTTCATTTACCTCGTGTTTGTAGATTTGTGAAATATTTACAGGATGGCGGGAACCTGAGCAGATACTGAGAAGTAGTACTGTGCGATATCTATACATCAGGGAGACGGCAGATACTGAGAAGTAGTACTGTGCGATATCTATACATCAGGGTGACGGCAGATACTGAGAAGTAGTACTGTGCGATATCTATACATCAGGGTGACGGCAGATACTGAGAAGTAGTACTGTGCGATATCTATACATCAGGGTGACGGCAGATACTGAGAAGTAGTACTGTGCGATATCTATACATCAGGGTGACGGCAGATACTGAGAAGTAGTACTGTGCGATATCTATACATCAGGGTGACGGCAGATACTGAGAAGTAGTACTGTGCGATATCTATACATCAGGGTGACGGCAGATACTGAGAAGTAGTACTGTGCGATATCTATACATCAGGGAGACGGCAGATACTGAGAAGTAGTACTGTGCGATATCTATACATCAGGGAGACGGCAGATACTGAGAAGTAGTACTGTGCGATATCTATACATCAGGGAGACGGCAGATACTGAGAAGTAGTACTGTGCGATATCTATACATCAGGGTGACGGCAGATACTGAGAAGTAGTACTGTGCGATATCTATACATCAGGGTGACGGCAGATACTGAGAAGTAGTACTGTGCGATATCTATACATCAGGGTGACGGCAGATACTGAGAAGTAGTACTGTGCGATATCTATACATCAGGGTGACGGCAGATACTGAGAAGTAGTACTGTGCGATATCTATACATCAGGGTGACGGCAGATACTGAGAAGTAGTACTGTGCGATATCTATACATCAGGGTGACGGCAGATACTGAGAAGTAGTACTGTGCGATATCTATACATCAGGGTGACGGCAGATACTGAGAAGTAGTACTGTGCGATATCTATACATCAGGGAGACGGCAGATACTGAGAAGTAGTACTGTGCGATATCTATACATCAGGGTGACCGCAGATACTGAGAAGTAGTACTGTGCGATATCTATACATCAGGGTGACGGCAGATACTGAGAAGTAGTACTGTGCGATATCTATACATCAGGGTGACCGCAGATACTGAGAAGTAGTACTGTGCGATATCTATACATCAGGGTGACGGCAGATACTGAGAAGTAGTACTGTGCGATATCTATACATCAGGGTGACGGCAGATACTGAGAAGTAGTACTGTGCGATATCTATACATCAGGGTGACGGCAGATAATGAGAAGTAGTACTGTGCGATATCTATACATCAGGGAGACGGCAGATAATGAGAAGTAGTACTGTGCGATATCTATACATCAGGGTGACTGCAGATACTGAGAAGTAGTACTGTGCGATATCTATACATCAGGGTGACGGCAGATAATGAGAAGTAGTACTGTGCGATATCTATACATCAGGGAGACGGCAGATAATGAGAAGTAGTACTGTGCGATATCTATACATCAGGGTGACTGCAGATACTGAGAAGTAGTACTGTGCGATATCTATACATCAGGGTGACTGCAGATACTGAGAAGTAGTACTGTGCGATATCTATACATCAGGGAGACGGCAGATACTGAGAAGTAGTACTGTGCGATATCTATACATCAGGGAGACGGCAGATACTGGGAAGTAGTACTGTGCGATATCTATACATCAGGGTGACGGCAGATACTGAGAAGTAGTACTGTGCGATATCCATACATCAGGGTGACGGCAGATACTGAGAAGTAGTACTGTGCGATATCTATACATCAGGGTGACGGCAGATACTGAGTAGTACTGTGCGATATCTATACATCAGGGTGACTGCAGATACTGAGAAGTAGTACTGTGCGATATCTATACATCAGGGTGACGGCAGATACTGAGAAGTAGTACTGTGCGATATCTATACATCAGGGTGACGGCAGATACTGGGGAGTAGTACTGTGCGATATCTATACATCAGGGTGACGGCAGATACTGAGAAGTAGTACTGTGCGATATCTATACATCAGGGTGACGGCAGATACTGAGAAGTAGTACTGTGCGATATCTATACATCAGGGTGACGGCAGATACTGAGAAGTAGTACTGTGCGATATCTATACATCAGGGTGACGGCAGATACTGAGAAGTAGTACTGTGCGATATCTATACATCAGGGAGACGGCAGATAATGAGAAGTAGTACTGTGCGATATCTATACATCAGGGTGACGGCAGATACTGAGAAGTAGTACTGTGCGATATCTATACATCAGGGAGACGGCAGATACTGAGAAGTAGTACTGTGCGATATCTATACATCAGGGAGACGGCAGATACTGAGAAGTAGTACTGTGCCATATCTATACATCAGGGTGACTGCAGATACTGAGAAGTAGTACTGTGCGATATCTATACATCAGGGAGACGGCAGATACTGAGAAGTAGTACTGTGCGATATCTATACATCAGGGTGACGGCAGATACTGAGAAGTAGTACTGTGCGATATCTATACATCAGGGTGACGGCAGATACTGAGAAGTAGTACTGTGCGATATCTATACATCAGGGAGACGGCAGATACTGAGAAGTAGTACTGTGCGATATCTATACATCAGGGTGACAGCAGATACTGAGAAGTAGTACTGTGCGATATCTATACATCAGGGAGACGGCAGATACTGAGAAGTAGTACTGTGCGATATCTATACATCAGGGTGACCGCAGATACTGAGAAGTAGTACTGTGCGATATCTATACATCAGGGTGACGGCAGATACTGAGAAGTGGTACTGTGCGATATCTATACATCAGAGTGACGGCAGATACTGAGAAGTAGTACTGTGCGATATCTATACATCAGGGTGACGGCAGATACTGAGAAGTAGTACTGTGCGATATCTATACATCAGGGTGACTGCAGATACTGAGAAGTAGTACTGTGCGATATCTATACATCAGGGTGACGGCAGATACTGAGAAGTAGTACTGTGCGATATCTATACATCAGGGTGACCGCAGATACTGAGAAGTAGTACTGTGCGATATCTATACATCAGGGTGACGGCAGATACTGAGAAGTAGTACTGTGCGATATCTATACATCAGGGTGACGGCAGATACTGAGAAGTGGTACTGTGCGATATCTATACATCAGAGTGACGGCAGATACTGAGAAGTAGTACTGTGCGATATCTATACATCAGGGTGACGGCAGATACTGAGAAGTAGTACTGTGCGATATCTATACATCAGGGTGACTGCAGATACTGAGAAGTAGTACTGTGCGATATCTATACATCAGGGTGACGGCAGATACTGAGAAGTAGTACTGTGCGATATCTATACATCAGGGTGACGGCAGATACTGAGAAGTAGTACTGTGCGATATCTATACATCAGGGTGACGGCAGATACTGAGAAGTAGTACTGTGCGATATCTATACATCAGGGTGACTGCAGATACTGAGAAGTAGTACTGTGCGATATCTATACATCAGAGTGACGGCAGATGCTGAGAAGTAGTACTGTGCGATATCTATACATCAGGGTGACGGCAGATACTGAGAAGTAGTACTGTGCGATATCTATACATCAGGGTGACGGCAGATACTGAGAAGTAGTACTGTGCGATATCTATACATCAGGGTGACGGCAGATACTGGGGAGTAGTACTGTGCGATATCTATACATCAGGGTGACGGCAGATGCTGAGAAGTAGTACTGTGCGATATCTATACATCAGGGTGACGGCAGATACTGAGAAGTAGTACTGTGCGATATCTATACATCAGGGTGACGGCAGATACTGAGAAGTAGTACTGTGCGATATCTATACATCAGGGTGACCGCAGATACTGAGAAGTAGTACTGTGCGATATCTATACATCAGGGTGACTGCAGATACTGAGAAGTAGTACTGTGCGATATCTATACATCAGGGTGACGGCAGATACTGAGAAGTAGTACTGTGCGATATCTATACATCAGGGTGACGGCAGATACTGAGAAGTGGTACTGTGCGATATCTATACATCAGGGTGACGGCAGATACTGAGAAGTAGTACTGTGCGATATCTATACATCAGGGTGACGGCAGATACTGAGAAGTAGTACTGTGCGATATCTATACATCAGGGAGACGGCAGATACTGAGAAGTAGTACTGTGCGATATCTATACATCAGGGAGACGGCAGATACTGGGGAGTAGTACTGTGCGATATCTATACATCAGGGTGACGGCAGATACTGAGAAGTAGTACTGTGCGATATCTCTACATCAGGGTGACGGCAGATACTGAGAAGTAGTACTGTGCGATATCTATACATCAGGGTGACGGCAGATACTGAGAAGTAGTACTGTGCGATATCTATACATCAGGGTGACCGCAGATACTGAGAAGTAGTACTGTGCGATATCTATACATCAGGGTGACCGCAGATACTGAGAAGTAGTACTGTGCGATATCTATACATCAGGGTGACGGCAGATACTGAGAAGTAGTACTGTGCGATATCTATACATCAGGGTGACGGCAGATACTGAGAAGTAGTACTGTGCGATATCTATACATCAGGGAGACGGCAGATACTGAGAAGTAGTACTGTGCGATATCTATACATCAGGGTGACGGCAGATACTGAGAAGTAGTACTGTGCGATATCTATACATCAGGGAGACGGCAGATACTGAGAAGTAGTACTGTGCGATATCTATACATCAGGGTGACGGCAGATACTGAGAAGTAGTACTGTGCGATATCTATACATCAGGGTGACTGCAGATACTGAGAAGTAGTACTGTGCGATATCTATACATCAGAGTGACGGCAGATACTGAGAAGTAGTACTGTGCGATATCTATACATCAGAGTGACCGCAGATACTGAGAAGTAGTACTGTGCGATATCTATACATCAGGGTGACGGCAGATACTGGGAAGTAGTACTGTGCGATATCTATACATCAGGGTGACGGCAGATACTGAGAAGTTGTACTGTGCGATGTCTTCAGAGTTTGCTCTATATAAGGATGACACTAGTTTTCTATATTAGATGTTGGGGTCACACAGGCCATGCTGGGGGTTGTAGTCAGAAAGCCGCCTCGGCACAGTACTACTTCCATACCATGGTCCGCTATTCCTCCCATGTTTGTTCTCCCTTCTCGGGGTCCTGCGGCCGCCGTGGTCCCTGTGACGTCCGTCTTTCCTCCCATGAGATGTCGGTCCTGGAACGTTCCGCTGACGGCTCCTGCCATGAGATGTCGGTCCTGGAACGTTCCGCTGACGGCTCCTGCCATGAGATGTCACCGCCGCCCTCCTCACCCGTCTCTTTATCTTTCTCTCCACAGCAGCTGTATGCGGCTCAGCTCGCGGCCATGCAGGTGTCTCCGGGGAACAAGATGCCAGGAATGCCGCAGGGGAACCTCGCCGCCATGTCTCCCACAAGTATGAACCCCGAGAAGAACACCAGCAGCCCGCCGCCGAAATCTAAGGTACGCAGCGCGCGCAGACCGCACAGTGACGTCCCCGGCTAAATACAAGTCCTCGTCCCCTCTGTGCAGCCGTTCTATCTGATTCTGGGAAAGCTGGGTGATGGAACCAACATGGCCGTCATTACCGCTTCTGTGGGAGATGTCACCCAGCTTTTCCAAAGTGATTCAGAAATAATGGAGATGTGTGACTCGGCAGGAGGCTGGGAAAGCTGGGTGACAAGTAGGCAATGCTATGTGTAAACACTGCAGCAGAACCAATCTCTCCCCGGTGCTGATAGTTTGTCACAATGTATCAGTGCAGTATGTATCATTCTGGAGTCCAGGCAGTTCAGAGAGGATTGTCTAGACTGGATATAATTGTTTTCAGCCTCTGGATATAAACAAGAATGTTTCCATTCACTGACTGCAAGCAGACATCTTGAAATCTGTGAGTCTAGTACAAAGTTTTGGAACTTTTTATAACCGCGTGATGCCGTTTCAGCAGACTGCGGTGTCTCGTGGCGGTTTTCCCCTTCTTTCTGGATGAATCTTCGGCGCGGAGAAGACGATGCCTTTCCATGGGCTGCAGCGCCGTTGATGTAAATGGTCGGGATTTGCAGTCCTGGAAGGGGTTAATAGCCATCATTGTGGCTGCGGTGATGTAGCAGAGCTCAGCGCGTCCAGTCACATTTACAAATTGCTGAGAAGAAAATAGAAAAGGGACAAAAAAAGGAGAAAGCTCTGAAAAGGCTGCGGAATAGCCGAGCGCGCGGAGTGGGCCCTGCTGTGTTCAATCTGCTGCGGAGCGAAGATAATACCTGGAAATGAGAGACGAGCGCCGACCCCGGAGCTGAGCCGCGACTTCCCCGCTGCGAGATCCGGCACAGGTCGCGTGTAATAAAAGAACAAGATTGTGTCGTAACGGCGGCGGCGGCGGCGGAGGGACCCGGCGCGCTGCATGTTCTCCGCCGCAGAGAAGTCGCCCGACCTTTGATGACTTGTCCCCCACCCCCTGCAACTCATTCTACTCCACCTGCAACATCTATTTATAAAGCTGCGTTCCAGATGATAGAGATGCGGAGGAACGGACCCCCGACCCCCAAATCTAAAAACCCGGAAATATAAACCCTGAAATGTGTCACTCACAAGTTACATCATAACCGCACGTGCAGCCACCCAGCTTTCCACAGACCCTGAATGGCATCTAAACCTGTCTTGTTACACACAATCACACTCTTCCTGCTGCACTGCCTGTGTCAGTCTTCTCTGTAGTTCTGGCATTCTATTCATGAAATAGTCATTTATGGATGGGCAGAGCTGTAGTCCCGTCCCAGATCAGTAACAATATAATCTATGGGGTGTCCTAGGAGTGGGGAGCGGTCTATCGGGTGTCCTAGGAGAGGGGGGGCGGTCTATCCGGTGTCCTAGGAGAGGGGAGCGGTCTATCGGGTGTCCTAGGAGAGGGGAGTGGTCTATCGGGTGTCCTAGGAGAGGGGGGGTATATCGGGTGTCCTAGGAGAGGGGAGCGGTCTATCGGGTGTCCTAGGAGAGGGGGGGGTCTATCAGGTGTCCTAGGAGAGGGGGGGGTCTATCCGGTGTCCTAGGAGAGGGGGGGGTCTATCGGGTGTCCTAGGAGAGGGGAGCGGTCTATCGGGTGTCCTAGGAGAAGGGGGATCCGTCGGGTGTCCTAGGAGAGGGGGGGATCTGTCGGGTGTCCTAGGAGAGGGGGGGGTCTATCCGGTGTCCTAGGAGAGGGGGGGGGTCTATCGGGTGTCCTAGGAGAGGGGAGCGGTCTATCGGGTGTCCTAGGAGAGGGGGGATCCGTCGGGTGTCCTAGGAGAGGGGGGGATCTGTCGGGTGTCCTAGGAGAGGGGGGGATCTGTCGGGTGTCCTAGGAGAGGGGGGGATCTGTCGGGTGTCCTAGCAGAGGGGGGGGGTCTATCCGGTGTCCTAGGAGAGGGGGGGTCTATCGGGTGTCCTAGGAGAGGGGGGGATCTGTCGGGTGTCCTGGGTACGGAGGGTCCGGGATCTATTTGATGACATTTTTTTGCCGTATTCCATGTACGCCGTTTCTCCGGTATCGGACGTCTCGTCTGACCGGCGGTAAATCTTTGCGTCTCTGCTCGTCAGTCGTTGAGCCGATGTCATTAACATCTGCTGATAATTGGGAACAGCGCGGCCGGCGTTACGATCCCATTCCACGATGTCCAGCCCCTATAGCCACTTATGGCATCAACCGAGAATCGCCAGAAATGAGCGCCGCGTCTCGTAAATGACTTTTGACAAACACGCGGTCTGTCCCCGCCGGACTCGTCAAGGCTCAGGGAGAAGAAAGCGCCGTGACACGGGCCAAACGTCTTGATGGATTAGGCCGTGGGTCACCGTGGACGCGGCGCCGTATTCATTGCCTTCAGTCAGACCAAGTTTCGGACAGAGCGTCCCCCCTCCCCCCTGACTGCTGGGAGCTCCTGTGATTCCCGCACTGACGGACACGTGCTGAGCCGCGCATAATGAATCCGTCTGTTCCATTCTGCCGAGCGCCATTATCAGGGATGAATCCAGGCGCAGAGTGATGGCGGCAGCACTATATAGGCTAACTGTCACCTATGGCCGCAGATCATCGCACTGACATCACCTGAGATCACACAGACGTCTCCAATCATCATCACCGACTGCAGGACCATATACCCTATATATACAGGATCCCCCTACATATATATATACACCCGCAGTACCGGAGAGCAGGATCCCCCTACATATATATATATACACCCGCAGTACCGGAGAGCAGGATCCCCCTACATATATATATATACACCCGCAGTACCGGAGAGCAGGCTGCAGAAATGTAAAGATCAGAAACTCTGGAGGATATAATAGTGCTGGAGTGATATAAGAGGAGCGGCTGATATCAGTCACATATGATGTAATGTCTCTGGAGGATATAATAGTACTGGAGTGATATAAGAGGAGCGGCTGATATCAGTCACACATATGATGTAATGTCTCTGGAGGATATAATAGTGCTGGAGTGTTATAAGAGGAGCGGCTGATATCAGTCACATATGATGTAATGTCTCTGGAGGATATAATAGTACTGGAGTGTTATAAGAGGAGCGGCTGATATCAGTCACACATATGATGTAATGTCTCTGGAGGATATAATAGTACTGGAGTGTTATAAGAGGAGCGGCTGATATCAGTCACACATATGATGTAATCTCTCTGGAGGATATAATAGTGCTGGAGTGATATAAGAGGAGCGGCTGATATCAGTCACACATATGATGTAATGTCTCTGGAGGATATAATAGTACTGGAGTGATATAAGAGGAGCAGCTGATATCAGTCACACATATGATGAATGTCTGGAGGATATAATAGTGCTGGAGTGATATAAGAGGAGCGGCTGATATCAGTCACACGTATGATGTAATGTCTCTGGAGGATATAATAGTACTGGAGTGTTATAAGAGGAGCGGCTGATATCAGTCACATATGATGTAATGTCTCTGGAGGATATAATAGTGCTGGAGTGATATAAGAGGAGCGGCTGATATCAGTCACACATATGATGTAATGTCTCTGGAGGATATAATAGTGCTGGAGTGATATAAGAGGAGCGGCTGATATCAGTCACATATGATGTAATGTCTCTGGAGGATATAATAGTGCTGGAGTGATATAAGAGGAGCGGCTGATATCAGTCACATATATGATGTAATGTCTCTGGAGGATATAATAGTGCTGGAGTGATATAAGAGGAGCGGCTGATATCAGTCACATATGATGTAATGTCTCTGGAGGATATAATAGTGCTGGAGTGATATAAGAGGAGCGGCTGATATCAGTCACATATATGATGTAATGTCTCTGGAGGATATAATAGTACTGGAGTGATATAAGAGGAGCGGCTGATATCAGTCACACATATGATGTAATGTCTCTGGAGGATATAATAGTACTGGAGTGATATAAGAGGAGCGGCTGATATCAGTCACATATGATGTAATGTCTCTGGGGGATATAATAGTGCTGGAGTGATATAAGAGGAGCGGCTGATATCAGTCACACATATGATGTAATGTCTCTGGAGGATATAATAGTACTGGAGTTATATAAGAGGAGCGGCTGATATCAGTCACACATATGATGTAATGTCTGGAGGATATAATAGTGCTGGAGTGATATAAGAGGAGCGGCTGATATCAGTCACATATATGATGTAATGTCTCTGGAGGATATAATAGTACTGGAGTGATATAAGAGGAGCGGCTGATATCAGTCACATATGATGTAATGTCTCTGGAGGATATAATAGTGCTGGAGTGTTATAAGAGGAGCGGCTGATATCAGTCACATATGATGTAATGTCTCTGGAGGATATAATAGTGCTGGAGTGTTATAAGAGGAGCGGCTGATATCAGTCACACATATGATGTAATGTCTCTGGAGGATATAATAGTACTGGAGTTATATAAGAGGAGCGGCTGATATCAGTCACACATATGATGTAATGTCTCTGGAGGATATAATAGTGCTGGAGTGTTATAAGAGGAGCGGCTGATATCAGTCACACATATGATGTAATGTCTGGAGGATATAATAGTACTGGAGTGTTATAAGAGGAGCGGCTGATATCAGTCACATATGATGTAATGTCTCTGGAGGATATAATAGTGCTGGAGTGATATAAGGGGAGCGGCTGATATCAGTCACACATATGATGTAATGTCTCTGGAGGATATAATAGTGCTGGAGTGTTATAAGAGGAGCGGCTGATATCAGTCACACATATGATGTAATGTCTCTGGAGGATATAATAGTGCTGGAGTGATATAAGAGGAGCGGCTGATATCAGTCACATATGATGTAATGTCTCTGGAGGATATAATAGTACTGGAGTATTATAAGAGGAGCGGCTGATATCAGTCACATATGATGTAATGTCTCTGGAGGATATAATAGTACTGGAGTGATATAAGAGGAGCGGCTGATATCAGTCACACATATGATGTAATGTCTCTGGAGGATATAATAGTGCTGGAGTGTTATAAGAGGAGCGGCTGATATTAGTCACACATATGATGTAATGTCTGGAGGATATAATAGTGCTGGAGTGATATAAGAGGAGCGGCTGATATCAGTCACATATATGATGTAATGTCTCTGGGGGATATAATAGTACTGGAGTGATATAAGAGGAGCAGCTGATATCAGTCACATATAATGTAATGTCTCTGGAGGATATAATAGTGCTGGAGTGATATAAGAGGAGCGGCTGATATCAGTCACACATATGATGTAATGTCTCTGGAGGATATAATAGTACTGGAGTGTTATAAGAGGAGCGGCTGATATCAGTCACATATGATGTAATGTCTCTGGAGGATATAATAGTGCTGGAGTGATATAGGAGGAGCGGCTGATATCAGTCACACATATGATGTAATGTCTCTGGAGGATATAATAGTGCTGGAGTGATATAAGAGGAGCGGCTGATATCAGTCACACATATGATGTAATGTCTCTGGAGGATATAATAGTGCTGGAGTGATATAAGAGGAGCGGCTGATATCAGTCACACATATGATGTAATGTCTCTGGAGGATATAATAGTACTGGAGTGATATAAGAGGAGCGGCTGATATCAGTCACATATGATGTAATGTCTGGAGGATATAATAGTGCTGGAGTGATATAAGAGGAGCGGCTGATATCAGTCACATATGATGTAATGTCTCTGGAGGATATAATAGTACTGGAGTGATATAAGAGGAGCGGCTGATATCAGTCACATATGATGTAATGTCTCTGGAGGATATAATAGTGCTGGAGTGATATAAGAGGAGCGGCTGATATCAGTCACACATATGATGTAATGTCTCTGGAGGATATAATAGTGCTGGAGTGATATAAGAGGAGCGGCTGATATCAGTCACACATATGATGTAATGTCTCTGGAGGATATAATAGTGCTGGAGTGATATAGGAGGAGCGGCTGATATCAGTCACACATATGATGTAATGTCTCTGGAGGATATAATAGTGCTGGAGTGATATAAGAGGAGCGGCTGATATCAGTCACACATATGATGTAATGTCTCTGGAGGATATAATAGTACTGGAGTGATATAAGAGGAGCGGCTGATATCAGTCACATATGATGTAATGTCTGGAGGATATAATAGTGCTGGAGTGATATAAGAGGAGCGGCTGATATCAGTCACATATGATGTAATGTCTCTGGAGGATATAATAGTACTGGAGTGATATAAGAGGAGCGGCTGATATCAGTCACATATGATGTAATGTCTGGAGGATATAATAGTGCTGGAGTGATATAAGAGGAGCGGCTGATATCAGTCACACATATGATGTAATGTCTCTGGAGGATATAATAGTACTGGAGTGATATAAGAGGAGCGGCTGATATCAGTCACACATATGATGTAATGTCTGGAGGATATAATAGTGCTGGAGTGTTATAAGAGGAGCGGCTGATATCAGTCACACATATGATGTAATGTCTCTGGAGGATATAATAGTACTGGAGTGATATAAGAGGAGCGGCTGATATCAGTCACATATATGATGTAATGTCTCTGGAGGATATAATAGTACTGGAGTGATATAAGAGGAGCGGCTGATATCAGTCACATATATGATGTAATGTCTCTGGAGGATATAATAGTACTGGAGTGATATAAGAGGAGCGGCTGATATCAGTCACATATGATGTAATGTCTGGAGGATATAATAGTGCTGGAGTGATATAAGAGGAGCGGCTGATATCAGTCACATATGATGTAATGTCTCTGGAGGATATAATAGTACTGGAGTGATATAAGAGGAGCGGCTGATATCAGTCACATATGATGTAATGTCTCTGGAGGATATAATAGTGCTGGAGTGTTATAAGAGGAGCGGCTGATATCAGTCACACATATGATGTAATGTCTCTGGAGGATATAATAGTACTGGAGTGATATAAGAGGAGCGGCTGATATCAGTCACATATGATGTAATGTCTCTGGAGGATATAATAGTACTGGAGTGTTATAAGAGGAGCGGCTGATATCAGTCACATATGATGTAATGTCTCTGGAGGATATAATAGTGCTGGAGTGTTATAAGAGGAGCGGCTGATATTAGTCACACATATGATGTAATGTCTCTGGAGGATATAATAGTGCTGGAGTGATATAAGAGGAGCGGCTGATATCAGTCACATATGATGTAATGTCTCTGGAGGATATAATAGTACTGGAGTGATATAAGAGGAGCGGCTGATATCAGTCACATATATGATGTAATGTCTCTGGAGGATATAATAGTACTGGAGTGTTATAAGAGGAGTGGCTGATATCAGTCACATATGATGTAATGTCTCTGGAGGATATAATAGTACTGGAGTGTTATAAGAGGAGCGGCTGATATCAGTCACATATGATGTAATGTCTCTGGAGGATATAATAGTGCTGGAGTGTTATAAGAGGAGCGGCTGATATCAGTCACACATATGATGTAATGTCTCTGGAGGATATAATAGTACTGGAGTGATATAAGAGGAGCTGCTGATATCAGTCACACATATGATGTAATGTCTCTGGAGGATATAATAGTGCTGGAGTGATATAAGAGGAGCGGCTGATATCAGTCACATATGATGTAATGTCTCTGGAGGATATAATAGTACTGGAGTGATATAAGAGGAGCGGCTGATATCAGTCACATATATGATGTAATGTCTCTGGAGGATATAATAGTACTGGAGTGTTATAAGAGGAGCGGCTGATATCAGTCACATATGATGTAATGTCTCTGGAGGATATAATAGTACTGGAGTGATATAAGAGGAGCGGCTGATATCAGTCATATATGATGTAATGTCTCTGGAGGATATAATAGTGCTGGAGTGATATAAGAGGAGCGGCTGATATCAGTCACACATATGATGTAATGTCTCTGGAGGATATAATAGTACTGGAGTGATATAAGAGGAGCGGCTGATATCAGTCACATATGATGTAATGTCTCTGGAGGATATAATAGTACTGGAGTGTTATAAGAGGAGTGGCTGATATCAGTCACATATGATGTAATGTCTCTGGAGGATATAATAGTGCTGGAGTGATATAAGAGGAGCGGCTGATATCAGTCACACATATGATGTAATGTCTGGAGGATATAATAGTACTGGAGTGTTATAAGAGGAGCGGCTGATATCAGTCACACATATGATGTAATGTCTCTGAAGGATATAATAGTACTGGAGTGATATAAGAGGAGCGGCTGATATGAGTCACACATATGATGTAATGTCTCTGGAGGATATAATAGTGCTGGAGTGATATAAGAGGAGCGGCTGATATCAGTCACACATATGATGTAATGTCTCTGGAGGATATAATAGTACTGGAGTGATATAAGAGGAGCGGCTGATTTTAGTCACATATGATGTAATGTCTGGAGGATATAATAGTGCTGGAGTGATATAAGAGGAGCGGCTGATATCAGTCACACATATGATGTAATGTCTCTGGAGGATATAATAGTGCTGGAGTGATATAAGAGGAGCGGCTGATATCAGTCACACATATGATGTAATGTCTCTGGAGGATATAATAGTACTGGAGTGATATAAGAGGAGCGGCTGATATCAGTCACATATGATGTAATGTCTGGAGGATATAATAGT
Organism: Rhinoderma darwinii; assembly: GCF_050947455.1. Lineage (NCBI taxonomy): Eukaryota > Metazoa > Chordata > Amphibia > Anura > Rhinodermatidae > Rhinoderma > Rhinoderma darwinii. The sequence goes on along the minus strand of NC_134689.1, from coordinate 1,573,374 downwards.
GCTGGAGTGATATAAGAGGAGCGGCTGATATCAGTCACATATGATGTAATGTCTCTGGAGGATATAATAGTACTGGAGTGATATAAGAGGAGCGGCTGATATCAGTCACACATGATGTAATGTCTGGAGGATATAATAGTACTGGAGTGATATAAGAGGAGCGGCTGATATCAGTCACACATATGATGTAATGTCTCTGGAGGATATAATAGTGCTGGAGTGATATAAGAGGAGCGGCTGATATCAGTCACATATGATGTAATGTCTCTGGAGGATATAATAGTACTGGAGTGTTATAAGAGGAGCGGCTGATATCAGTCACATATGATGTAATGTCTCTGGAGGATATAATAGTACTGGAGTGATATAAGAGGAGCGGCTGATATCAGTCACATATATGATGTAATGTCTCTGGAGGATATAATAGTACTGGAGTGATATAAGAGGAGCGGCTGATATCAGTCACATATGATGTAATGTCTCTGGAGGATATAATAGTGTTGGAGTGTTATAAGAGGAGCGGCTGATATCAGTCACATATGATGTAATGTCTCTGGAGGATATAATAGTACTGGAGTGTTATAAGAGGAGCGGCTGATATCAGTCACATATGATGTAATGTCTCTGGAGGATATAATAGTGCTGGAGTGATATAAGAGGAGCGGCTGATATCAGTCACATATGATGTAATGTCTCTGGAGGATATAATAGTACTGGAGTGTTATAAGAGGAGCGGCTGATATCAGTCACATATGATGTAATGTCTCTGGAGGATATAATAGTACTGGAGTGATATAAGAGGAGCGGCTGATATCAGTCACATATGATGTAATGTCTCTGGAGGATATAATAGTGCTGGAGTGTTATAAGAGGAGCGGCTGATATCAGTCACATATGATGTAATGTCTCTGGAGGATATAATAGTACTGGAGTGATATAAGAGGAGCGGCTGATATCAGTCACATATGATGTAATGTCTCTGGAGGATATAATAGTGCTGGAGTGTTATAAGAGGAGCGGCTGATATCAGTCACACATATGATGTAATGTCTCTGGAGGATATAATAGTACTGGAGTGATATAAGAGGAGCTGCTGATATCAGTCACACATATGATGTAATGTCTCTGGAGGATATAATAGTGCTGGAGTGATATAAGAGGAGCGGCTGATATCAGTCACATATGATGTAATGTCTCTGGAGGATATAATAGTACTTGAGTGATATAAGAGGAGCGGCTGATATCAGTCACATATATGATGTAATGTCTCTGGAGGATATAATAGTACTGGAGTGTTATAAGAGGAGCGGCTGATATCAGTCACATATGATGTAATGTCTCTGGAGGATATAATAGTGCTGGAGTGATATAAGAGGAGCGGCTGATATCAGTCACATATGATGTAATGTCTCTGGAGGATATAATAGTACTGGAGTGATATAAGAGGAGCGGCTGATATCAGTCACATATATGATGTAATGTCTCTGGAGGATATAATAGTACTGGAGTGTTATAAGAGGAGCGGCTGATATCAGTCACATATGATGTAATGTCTCTGGAGGATATAATAGTACTGGAGTGATATAAGAGGAGCGGCTGATATCAGTCACATATATGATGTAATGTCTCTGGAGGATATAATAGTACTGGAGTGATATAAGAGGAGCGGCTGATATCAGTCATATATGATGTAATGTCTCTGGAGGATATAATAGTGCTGGAGTGATATAAGAGGAGCGGCTGATATCAGTCACACATATGATGTAATGTCTCTGGAGGATATAATAGTACTGGAGTGATATAAGAGGAGCGGCTGATATCAGTCACACATATGATGTAATGTTTCTGGAGGATATAATAGTGCTGGAGTGATATAAGAGGAGCGGCTGATATCAGTCACACATATGATGTAATGTCTGGAGGATATAATAGTGCTGGAGTGTTATAAGAGGAGCGGCTGATATCAGTCACACATATGATGTAATGTCTCTGGAGGATATAATAGTACTGGAGTGATATAAGAGGAGCGGCTGATATCAGTCACATATATGATGTAATGTCTCTGGAGGATATAATAGTACTGGAGTGATATAAGAGGAGCGGCTGATATCAGTCACATATGATGTAATGTCTGGAGGATATAATAGTGCTGGAGTGATATAAGAGGAGCGGCTGATATCAGTCACATATGATGTAATGTCTCTGGAGGATATAATAGTACTGGAGTGATATAAGAGGAGCGGCTGATATCAGTCACATATGATGTAATGTCTGGAGGATATAATAGTGCTGGAGTGATATAAGAGGAGCGGCTGATATCAGTCACATATGATTTAATGTCTCTGGAGGATATAATAGTACTGGAGTGATATAAGAGGAGCGGCTGATATCAGTCACATATGATGTAATGTCTCTGGAGGATATAATAGTGCTGGAGTGATATAAGAGGAGCGGCTGATATCAGTCACACATATGATGTAATGTCTCTGGAGGATATAATAGTGCTGGAGTGATATAAGAGGAGCGGCTGATATCAGTCACATATGATGTAATGTCTCTGGAGGATATAATAGTGTTGGAGTGTTATAAGAGGAGCGGCTGATATCAGTCACACATATGATGTAATGTCTCTGGAGGATATAATAGTACTGGAGTGATATAAGAGGAGCGGCTGATATCAGTCACATATGATGTAATGTCTCTGGAGGATATAATAGTACTGGAGTGATATAAGAGGAGCGGCTGATATCAGTCACATATGATGTAATGTCTCTGGAGGATATAATAGTACTGGAGTGATATAAGAGGAGCGGCTGATATCAGTCACATATATGATGTAATGTCTCTGGAGGATATAATAGTACTGGAGTGTTATAAGAGGAGCGGCTGATATCAGTCACATATGATGTAATGTCTCTGGAGGATATAATAGTACTGGAGTGATATAAGAGGAGCGGCTGATATCAGTCACATATATGATGTAATGTCTCTGGAGGATATAATAGTACTGGAGTGATATAAGAGGAGCGGCTGATATCAGTCATATATGATGTAATGTCTCTGGAGGATATAATAGTGCTGGAGTGATATAAGAGGAGCGGCTGATAGCAGTCACATATGATGTAATGTCTCTGGAGGATATAATAGTACTGGAGTGTTATAAGAGGAGTGGCTGATATCAGTCACATATGATGTAATGTCTCTGGAGGATATAATAGTGCTGGAGTGATATAAGAGGAGCGGCTGATATCAGTCACACATATGATGTAATGTCTCTGGGGGATATAATAGTACTGGAGTGATATAAGAGGAGCGGCTGATATCAGTCACATATGATGTAATGTCTCTGGAGGATATAATAGTGCTGGAGTGATATAAGAGGAGCGGCTGATATCAGTCACACATGTGATGTAATGTCTCTGGAGGATATAATAGTGCTGGAGTGATATATGAGGAGCGGCTGATATCAGTCACATATATGATGTAATGTCTCTGGAGGATATAATAGTGCTGGAGTGATATAAGAGGAGCGGCTGATATCAGTCACACATATGATGTAATGTCTCTGGAGGATATAATAGTACTGGAGTGATATAAGAGGAGCGGCTGATATAAGTCACATATGATGTAATGTCTGGAGGATATAATAGTGCTGGAGTGTTATAAGAGGAGCGGCTGATATCAGTCACATATGATGTAATGTCTCTGGAGGATATAATAGTACTAGAGTGATATAAGAGGAGCGGCTGATATCAGTCACACATATGATGTAATGTCTCTGGAGGATATAATAGTGCTGGAGTGTTATAAGAGAAGCGGCTGATATCAGTCACACATATGATGTAATGTCTCTGGAGGATATAATAGTGCTGGAGTGTTATAAGAGGAGCGGCTGATATCAGTCACACATATGATGTAATGTCTCTGGAGGATATAATAGTACTGGAGTGATATAAGAGGAGAGGCTGATATCAGTCACACATATGATGTAATGTCTCTGGAGGATATAATAGTGCTGGAGTGATATAAGAGGAGCGGCTGATATCAGTCACACATATGATGTAATGTCTCTGGAGGATATAATAGTACTGGAGTGATATAAGAGGAGCGGCTGATATCAGTCACATATGATGTAATGTCTCTGGAGCATATAATAGTACTGGAGTGTAATAAGAGGAGCGGCTGATATCAGTCACACATATGATGTAATGTCTCTGGAGGATATAATAGTGCTGGAGTGATATAAGAGGAGCGGCTGATATCAGTCACACATATGATGTAATGTCTCTGGAGGATATAATAGTGCTGGAGTGTTATAAGAGGAGTGGCTGATATCAGTCACATATAAGATGTAATGTCTCTGGAGGATATAATAGTACTGGAGTGATATAAGAGGAGCGGCTGATATCAGTCACATATGATGTAATGTCTCTGGAGGATATAATAGTGCTGGAGTGATATAAGAGGAGCGGCTGATATTAGTCACACACATGATGTAATGTCTCTGGAGGATATAATAGTGCTGGAGTGATATAAGAGGAGCGGCTGATATCAGTCACACATATGATGTAATGTCTCTGGAGGATATAATAGTACTGGAGTGTTATAAAAGGAGCGGCTGATATCAGTCACACATATGATGTAATGTCTGGAGGATATAATAGTACTGAAGTGATATAAGAGGAGCGGCTGATATCAGTCACATATATGATGTAATGTCTCTGGAGGATATAATAGTGCTGGAGTGTTATAAGAGGAGCAGCTGATATCAGTCACACACATGATGTAATGTCTCTGGAGGATATAATAGTGCTGGAGTGATATAAGAGGAGCGGCTGATATCAGTCACATATATGATGTAATGTCTCTGGAGGATATAATAGTGCTGGAGTGTTATAAGAGGAGCGGCTGATATCAGTCACACATATGATGTAATGTCTCTGGAGGATATAATAGTACTGGAGTGATATAAGAGGAGTGGCTGATATCAGTCACATATGATGTAATGTCTCTGGAGGATATAATAGTACTGGAGTGTTATAAGAGGGCGGCTGATATCAGTCACATATATGATGTAATGTCTCTGGAGGATATAATAGTGCTGGAGTGTTATAAGAGGAGCGGCTGATATCAGTCACACATATAATGTAATGTCTCTGGAGGATATAATAGTGCTGGAGTGATATAAGAGGAGCGGCTGATATCAGTCACATATGATGTAATGTCTCTGGAGGATATAATAGTACTGGAGTGATATAAGAGGAGCGGCTGATATCAGTCACATATGATGTAATGTCTCTGGAGGATATAATAGTGCTGGAGTGATATAAGAGGAGCGGCTGATATTAGTCACACACATGATGTAATGTCTCTGGAGGATATAATAGTGCTGGAGTGATATAAGAGGAGCGGCTGATATCAGTCACACATGTGATGTAATGTCTCTGGAGGATATAATAGTGCTGGAGTGATATAAGAGGAGCGGCTGATATCAGTCACACATATGATGTAATGTCTCTGGAGGATATAATAGTACTGGAGTGTTATAAAAGGAGCGGCTGATATCAGTCACACATATGATGTAATGTCTGGAGGATATAATAGTACTGGAGTGATATAAGAGGAGCGGCTGATATCAGTCACACATGATGTAATGTCTCTGGAGGATATAATAGTGCTGGAGTGATATAAGAGGAGCGGCTGATATCAGTCACATATATGATGTAATGTCTCTGGAGGATATAATAGTGCTGGAGTGTTATAAGAGGAGCGGCTGATATCAGTCACACATATGATGTAATGTCTCTGGAGGATATAATAGTACTGGAGTGATATAAGAGGAGTGGCTGATATCAGTCACATATGATGTAATGTCTCTGGAGGATATAATAGTACTGGAGTGTTATAAGAGGAGCGGCTGATATCAGTCACATATATGATGTAATGTCTCTGGAGGATATAATAGTGCTGGAGTGTTATAAGAGGAGCGGCTGATATCAGTCACACATATAATGTAATGTCTCTGGAGGATATAATAGTGCTGGAGTGATATAATAGGAGCGGCTGATATCAGTCACACATGATGTAATGTCTCTGGAGGATATAATAGTACTGGAGTGATATAAGAGGAGCGGCTGATATCAGTCACACATGATGTAATGTCTCTGGAGGATATAATAGTACTGGAGTGTTATAAGAGGAGCGGCTGATATCAGTCACACATATGATGTAATGTCTCTGGAGTATATAATAGTACTGGAGTGTTATAAGAGGAGCGGCTGATATCAGTCACACATATGATGTAATGTCTCTGGAGGATATAATAGTACTGGAGTGATATAAGAGGAGCGGCTGATATCAGTCACATATGATGTAATGTCTCTGGAGGATATAATAGTACTGGAGTGATATAAGAGGAGCGGCTGATATCAGTCACACATATGATGTAATGTCTCTGGGGGATATAATAGTACTGGAGTGATATAAGAGGAGCGGCTGATATCAGTCACATATGATGTAATGTCTCTGGAGGATATAATAGTGCTGGAGTGATATATGAGGAGCGGCTGATATCAGTCACATATGATGTAATGTCTCTGGAGGATATAATAGTGCTGGAGTGATATAAGAGGAGCGGCTGATATAAGTCACATATGATGTAATGTCTGGAGGATATAATAGTGCTGGAGTGTTATAAGAGGAGCGGCTGATATCAGTCACATATGATGTAATGTCTCTGGAGGATATAATAGTACTAGAGTGATATAAGAGGAGCGGCTGATATCAGTCACATATGATGTAATGTCTCTGGAGGATATAATAGTACTGGAGTGTTATAAGAGGAGCGGCTGATATCAGTCACACATATGATGTAATGTCTGGAGGATATAATAGTGCTGGAGTGTTATAAGAGGAGCGGCTGATATCAGTCACATATGATGTAATGTCTCTGGAGGATATAATAGTACTAGAGTGATATAAGAGGAGCGGCTGATATCAGTCACATATGATGTAATGTCTCTGGAGGATATAATAGTACTGGAGTGTTATAAGAGGAGCGGCTGATATCAGTCACACATATGATGTAATGTCTGGAGGATATAATAGTGCTGGAGTGATATAAGAGGAGCGGCTGATATCAGTCACATATGATGTAATGTCTCTGGAGGATATAATAGTACTGGAGTGATAGAGGAGCGGCTGATATCAGTCACATATATGATGTAATGTCTCTGGAGGATATAATAGTGCTGGAGTGATAGAGGAGCGGCTGATATCAGTCACACATATGATGTAATGTCTCTGGAGGATATAATAGTACTGGAGTGATATAAGAGGAGCGGCTGATATCAGTCACATATATGATGTAATGTCTCTGGAGGATATAATAGTGCTGGAGTGATATAAGAGGAGCGGCTGATATCAGTCACATATGATGTAATGTCTCTGGAGGATATAATAGTACTGGAGTGTTATAAGAGGAGCGGCTGATATCAGTTACTTATATGATGTAATGTCTCTGGAGGATATAATAGTACTGGAGTGTTATAAGAGGAGCGGCTGATATCAGTCACATATATGATGTAATGTCTCTGGAGGATATAATAGTGCTGGAGTGTTATAAGAGGAGCGGCTGATATCAGTCACACATATGATGTAATGTCTCCGGAGGATATAATCGTGCTGGAGTGTTATAAGAGGAGCGGCTGATATCAGTCACATATGATGTAATGTCTCCGGAGGATATAATAGTGCTGGAGTGATATAAGAGGAGCGGCTGATATCAGTCACACATATGATGTAATGTCTCCGGAGGATATAATCGTGCTGGAGTGTTATAAGAGGAGCGGCTGATATCAGTCACATATGATGTAATGTCTCTGGAGGATATAATAGTACTGGAGTGATATAAGAGGAGCAGCTGATATCAGTCACACATATGATGTAATGTCTCTGGAGGATATAATAGTGCTGGAGTGATATAAGAGGAGCGGCTGATATCAGTCACACATATGATGTAATGTCTCTGGAGGATATAATAGTGCTGGAGTGATATAAGAGGAGCGGCTGATATCAGTCACACATATGATGTAATGTCTCTGGAGGATATAATAGTACTGGAGTGATATAAGAGGAGCGGCTGATATCAGTCACATATAAGATGTAATGTCTCTGGAGGATATAATAGTACTGGAGTGATATAAGAGGAGCGGCTGATATCAGTCACATATGATGTAATGTCTCTGGAGGATATAATAGTACTGGAGTGATATAAGAGGAGCGGCTGATATCAGTCACACATGATGTAATGTCTCTGGAGGATATAATAGTACTGGAGTGATATAAGAGGAGTGGCTGATATCAGTCACACATATGATGTAATGTCTCTGGAGGATATAATAGTACTGGAGTGATATAAGAGGAGCGGCTGATATCAGTCACACATATGATGTAATGTCTCTGGAGGATATAATAGTACTGGAGTGATATAAGAGGAGCGGCTGATATTAGTCACACACATGATGTAATGTCTCTGGAGGATATAATAGTGCTGGAGTGATATAAGAGGAGCGGCTGATATCAGTCACATATGATGTAATGTCTCTGGAGGATATAATAGTACTGGAGTGATATAAGAGGAGTGGCTGATATCAGTCACACATATGATGTAATGTCTCTGGAGGATATAATAGTACTGGAGTGATATAAGAGGAGCGGCTGATATTAGTCACACACATGATGTAATGTCTCTGGAGGATATAATAGTGCTGGAGTGATATAAGAGGAGCGGCTGATATCAGTCACACATATGATGTAATGTCTCTGGAGGATATAATAGTACTGGAGTGATATAAGAGGAGCGGCTGATATCAGTCACACATATGATGTAATGTCTCTGGAGGATATAATAGTACTGGAGTGTTATAAAAGGAGCGGCTGATATCAGTCACACATATGATGTAATGTCTGGAGGATATAATAGTACTGGAGTGATATAAGAGGAGCGGCTGATATCAGTCACACATGATGTAATGTCTCTGGAGGATATAATAGTACTGGAGTGATATAAGAGGAGCTGCTGATATCAGTCACATATGATGTAATGTCTCTGGAGGATATAATAGTGCTGGAGTGATATAAGAGGAGCGGCTGATATCAGTCACACATATGATGTAATGTCTCTGAAGGATATAATAGTGCTGGAGTGTTATAAGAGGAGAGGCTGATATCAGTCACACATATGATGTAATGTCTCTGAAGGATATAATAGTGCTGGAGTGATATAAGAGGAGCGGCTGATATCAGTCACACATGATGTAATGTCTCTGGAGGATATAATAGTACTGGAGTGATATAAGAGGAGCGGCTGATATCAGTCACATATGATGTAATGTCTCTGGAGGATATAATAGTACTGGAGTGATATAAGAGGAGCGGCTGATATCAGTCACACATATGATGTAATGTCTCTGGGGGATATAATAGTACTGGAGTGATATAAGAGGAGCGGCTGATATCAGTCACATATGATGTAATGTCTCTGGAGGATATAATAGTGCTGGAGTGATATATGAGGAGCGGCTGATATCAGTCACATATATGATGTAATGTCTCTGGAGGATATAATAGTGCTGGAGTGATATAAGAATAGCGGCTGATATCAGTCACATATGATGTAATGTCTCTGGAGGATATAATAGTGCTGGAGTGATATAAGAGGAGCGGCTGATATCAGTCACATATGATGTAATGTCTCTGGAGGATATAATAGTACTGGAGTGATATAAGAGGAGCGGCTGATATCAGTCACACATATGATGTAATGTCTCTGGAGGATATAATAGTACTGGAGTGATATAAGAGGAGCGGCTGATATCAGTCACACATATGATGTAATATCTCTGGAGGATATAATAGTGCTGGAGTGATATAAGAGGAGCGGCTGATATCAGTCACACATATGATGTAATGTCTCTGGAGGATATAATAGTACTGGAGTGATATAAGAGGAGCGGCTGATATCAGTCACATATATGATGTAATGTCTGGAGGATATAATAGTACTGGAGTGATATAAGAGGAGCGGCTGATATCAGTCACATATGATGTAATGTCTCTGGAGGATATAATAGTGCTGGAGTGATATAAGAGGAGCGGCTGATAGTCACATATGATGCAATGTCTCTGGAGGATATAATAGTACTGGAGTGATATAAGAGGAGCGGCTGATATCAGTCACATATATGATGTAATGTCTGGAGGATATAATAGTGCTGGAGTGATATAAGAGTAGCGGCTGATATCAGTCACACATATGATGTAATGTCTGGAGGATATAATAGTGCTGGAGTGATATAAGAGGAGCGGCTGATATCAGTCACATATATGATGTAATGTCTCTGGAGGATATAATAGTACTGGAGTGATATAAGAGGAGCGGCTGATATCAGTCACACATGATGTAATGTCTGGAGGATATAATAGTACTGGAGTGATATAAGAGGAGCGGCTGATATCAGTCACATATGATGTAATGTCTCTGGAGGATATAATAGTACTGGAGTGATATAAGAGGAGCGGCTGATATCAGTCACACATATGATGTAATGTCTCTGGAGGATATAATAGTACTGGAGTGATATAAGAGGAGCGGCTGATATCAGTCACACATATGATGTAATGTCTCTGGAGGATATAATAGTACTGGAGTGATATAAGAGGAGCGGCTGATATCAGTCACACATATGATGTAATGTCTCTGGTGGATATAATAGTGCTGGAGTGATATAAGAGGAGCGGCTGATATCAGTCACATATGATGTAATGTCTGGAGGATATAATAGTGCTGGAGTGTTATAAGAGGAGCGGCTGAAGTGCGTCAGATATCGGGGTCTCCCTCTGCTCTTGGCCAGGAACCCTGCCCCCCATTATGATGACTGCAGCATATTACGGGGGTGGCGCGGCGACTTCCTAACACGCCGCGGTCTCCGGATAATAATATGGTCATTACCGTATGTCTCTGAATATAAGGGCTGTGTATGAGATCCCGGTATACAGACACTCACACTGGGCGCGGACGAGCAGACAGTTGTTTTCAATGGGGAGGGGGGAATAATCCGCTGCCAGATGTCGAGACACCCCCATACACATTATATAGTTGGTCAGTCCCTCCGGCGGGTTTGGCCGACTGTCCCCTCTTTTTTATGGTCCTTCCTGCAGTCAGCGGCTGATAACATAGAACAAAACCTTGCACTAAGTTAGAGATTATTATATAAAGAAATCTCCAATTTTATAAAGGAACAGAAACGTTTCCCTTTGAGTGTGAATGTCATTAGAGCCCCCCCTATAAATCCACGTGGGGGTTCAGGTGTACTGTCCCTTTAAATCGAGTGACTGGCGGGTAAGGGACCACGGACGCCGCAGTCAGGGCCTCGAGGACCTGGTGTCAGGCGGGAGATGCGGATTCTGGATACAGTGGGGTCTGATCTGACGGACGGGTGACAGGTCGGGTGTGACGAGCAGAATAACAACCTCAAGAGGCGGCTGAACCGTGTCCGAGAAGAAAACGGCAGAACTTTACAGCCAATCATCGTGTCCAGTGGATATTCCCGCACCCCCAAATATCAGTCCCCGGGGCCCCCCGCAGATTCCAGCCACAGAGGCAGCAGAGTTCTATCCCAGTGTCTCATCCTGAGCCTTCTGATTCATGAATAGAATGGCAGAATTTCAGTGAAGACTGACATTACACAGGCAGAGCAGCAGGAAGGAGGGAGATGGTAGATTTGTCCTTCAGGGTCTGTGGAAAGATGGGTGACTTACACTCCTCTGTCCGGGGACTGCTTTGGCTGTGACTAGAGCGCTGTGTGATGAAACCCAGGATTACAGTGACACAAGAGCTTACAATCTAATCCTGCTGGCAGCTGTACGTGAAGCGCACAGAGACTGGGGGTGACCCCGGCTCCGATCCTGCTGATCACTGGTTATCGGAGGAGACGCGCCGACATCTGACATTGGACTTATTCTTAATAGAATCCTCATCTCTGTGCCCTTCATAGTCGTTGGGGAGAGCGGGGGAGAGCGATGGCGGCTGCTGTTACTCGTAGTCTTTGTGACTGCAGATCACTTTACATCATCATTACAGCCGAGTCCCCCTCCCCTGGCCCTGGTACAATGTTAGACCCTCCTTGGGCGAGGTGACCATCCCCCGCCATGTCCTCTGGCCAAGATTACATGTAGTGCCCAGATAGATGCCCACAACCACGAGCGGCAGCAGCTGATCCCTTATATACAGGAGGAGAGCGACGCCTCTATATACAGGCATCAATGCCGGGGGCACTGCACGGTCTACGCGGGGGGCACTGCACGGTCTACGCGGGGGGCACTGCACGGTCTACACGGAGGGCACTGCACGGTCTACACGGGGGGGGCACTGCACGGGCTACATGGGGGGGGCACCGCGCACGGTCTACACGGGGGCGGGCACTGCACGGTCTACACGGGGGCACTGTACTGGGCACTGCTCATTGTCTTGCTGCATGGGGTAAATTTTCCCCGTCCACTCGCGCTCTCCTCCTGCTCTGATTGCGTCAGTCTACACTGCAGTTCTGCCATTCTATTCATGAACCAGAACGCTCAGGATGAACAAAGCGATTACTCCCAGATGGTAGAGGCCACATGGTCTGGTGGAAATGTTGGTAATTCTGGGTAGACGGGTGCTGGGTGCCCTTTTGGGGTGTGTAATGTTTGGGGTTGGGTTATTACTCACCAGTATTTTCATTGTGTCTTTCACAGGACGACGTTGCGCAGCCGCTGAACCTTTCTGCCAAGCCCAAGACATCCGACCGCAAATCACCCGTGTCGCCCACCTCACCCCACATCCAAACGTCGAGGATAAGCGCCTCACACAAACCGTCCGTCTCCTCCACGCTGGCCAGCCCGCCCGTCAGGGTTAATACTATAGGTGAGTCGGGTGACACGACATTAATGCTGGGGCTGTTTTGGGCACTTACTGACATTGAGTGATAATTGGAGGACATTGCGCTGCATCTCGCCCGCTGTGCTGCATCTCGCCCGCTGTGCTCTGCCCCCCCCCCACCATGTTTATGTGCCCTTATAATGGAGACTTCCCCTTTAAACCCCTGATAAAGCAGCTGCGGATGACAATGTACAGTGGGGGAGGGGCTGGGGGGCAATGATTGACCGCTCAGGTGTCTGGTGATCTCAGGTAACCCCTCCCCCCTTATGTCCAGACTCTGAGCCGCTGATCACGTCCGTCATTGTTTCGTGCAGGTCTTATGTTAAACGCTTCCGCCTTCGCCGGTTTCCTCGCACTTTTTATAGATTTTGTGTCACAAGATGCGGAGCGTCGCCTGCCATTTATTAATTTACTTTTTATGCAAATTGAAAAACTTATATAGTTTATATGTATATATAAAGTTTCCTGGGAATGGAGCGGGGGTTAATTACAAGCGGAGGGGCGGACCAGGCGGCACGGCGGAGCGTGGGCGACAGACGGCACAACGGAGGGGGAGCGCGGGCGACAGACGACACGACGGAGGGGGAGCGCGGGCGACAGACGACACGACGGAGGGGGAGCGCGGGCGACAGACGACACGACGGAGGGGGAGCGCGGGCGACAGACGACACGACGGAGGGGCGGACCGTGCGACAGACGGCACGGCGGAGGGGGAGCGCGGGCGACAGACGGCACGGCGGAGGGGGAGCGCGGGCGACAGACGACACGACGGAGGGGCGGACCGTGCGACAGACGGCACGGCGGAGGGGGAGCGCGGGCGACAGACGGCACGGCGGAGGGGGAGCGCGGGCGACAGACGACACGACGGAGGGGCGGACCGTGCGACAGACGGCACGGCGGAGGGGGAGCGCGGGCGACAGACGACACGGCGGAGGGGCGGAGCGCGCGATAAGAAACCAAAACATGTTCAGTTCTGTTGTCAAACTGCTCGATACGTGAAGATCCGCGCCATACACCGCGCTCGCCTCCGCCACGTGCGACCGCTACATTGTATCAATGTAAACACCGCGCATCCTGTTTATAATGAATTTATCCTGTTACTTTGTATCCTCCGAGATTAACCCTTTCTAGACCCCGCTAAAGATGTCAGATTATTAACTGAGCAGTGCCCCTCCCCCGCTGTATATTATAGTCAATATACTGACCAGTGCCCCTCCCCCGCTGTATATTATAGTCTATATACTGATCCGTGCCCCTCCCCCGCTGTATATTATATAATAGTCTATGTACTGATCAGTGCCCCTCCCCCGCTGTATATTATAGTCTATATACTGATCAGTGCCCCTCCCCCGCTGTATATTATAGTCTATATACTGATCAGTGCCCCTCCCCCGCTGTATATTATAGTCTATATACTGATCAGTGCCCCTCCCCCGCTGTATATTATAGTCTATGTACTGATCCGTGCCCCTCCCCCGCTGTATATTATAGTCTATATACTGATCAGTGCCCCTCCCCCGCTGTATATTATAGTCTATATACTGATCCGTGCCCCTCCCCCGCTGTATATTATAGTCTATATACTGATCAGTGCCCCTCCCCCGCTGTATATTATAGTCTATGTACTGATCAGTGCCCCTCCCCCGCTGTATATTATAGTCTATATACTGATCAGTGCCCCTCCCCCGCTGTATATTATAGTCTATATACTGATCAGTGCCCCTCCCCCGCTGTATATTATAGTCTATATACTGATCCGTGCCCCTCCCCCGCTGTATATTATAGTCTATATACTGATCAGTGCCCCTCCCCCGCTGTATATTATAGTCTATGTACTGATCAGTGCCCCTCCCCCGCTGTATATTATAGTCTATATACTGATCAGTGCCCCTCCCCCGCTGTATATTATAGTCTATATACTGATCCGTGCCCCTCCCCCGCTGTATATTATAGTCTATATACTGATCAGTGCCCCTCCCCCGCTGTATATTATAGTCTATATACTGATCAGTGCCCCTCCCCCGCTGTATATTATAGTCTATATACTGATCAGTGCCCCTCCCCCGCTGTATATTATAGTCTATATACTGATCAGTGCCCCTCCCCCGCTGTATATTATAGTCTATATACTGATCCGTGCCCCTCCCCCGCTGTATATTATAGTCTATATACTGATCAGTGCCCCTCCCCCGCTGTATATTATAGTCTATATACTGATCAGTGCCCCTCCCCCGCTGTATATTAGTCTATATACTGATCCGTGCCCCTCCCCCGCTGTATATTATAGTCTATATACTGATCAGTGCCCCTCCCCCGCTGTATATTATAGTCTATGTACTGATCAGTGCCCCTCCCCCGCTGTATATTATAGTCTATATACTGATCCGTGCCCCTCCCCCGCTGTATATTATAGTCTATATACTGATCCGTGCCCCTCCCCCGCTGTATATTATAGTCTATATACTGATCCGTGCCCCTCCCCCGCTGTATATTATATTAGTCTATTTTCAGAACATTTTAGTGGATTTTTTTCTGCGTTTTTCTGGAATGTTTTGCGCTAAAAATGAATAAATTCCCCAATAAATATTCGTCGTCCTGTTCAATGTATTTCGGCCGGTTCTATCTGTTTCTGGGAAAGCTGGGTGACAAGCGATCTGGCCGCCAGCGCAGCTTCCATTGAGGGGGTCACCCAGCTTTCCCAGGCTCCTGAATGTTTCTTCAGTGTTCACCTGTAGGGCGGGGGAGGGGTTGCGTTGAGTTGATATGCGGCCCCTGCTGGACGTGACGTGATTTTCTGCGGTTGACGCCCCCGGGACCGCGGATCCTTTTCCTCCTTGAGACTCCAGATAAAGCTCGCGTCCCAGTTCCGTTAGTTGTGCGGTCGCCGCGCTCTCTTAAATCGGAGATTAATTTCCCTTCTTAAAGCTTTAATTTGCTTCTGCTCTGAATTATCCGAACGTCGTAAAACTCGGCGGCAGAAAAGGCCTCGCAGCGAGAATTATCCGCAGTAATCCGACGCCAGCCCCTCCCCCGCGCCCCTTCATGTTTCCTGGCAGCTATCGGATCAGATGGAAACGTCCGATAATCCGGCGAGGACGTGTAATCCGCTACGATTAGATGCGCAACATTCAGGATTGTCACAAAGCGGCGAGTATTAATATCGCGAGCGCCGCGCCGCCGGCACCCATTTCCCTTTCTTTTAATCTCCGTGTTTTACAACAAATCGCGGGATTTAGCGCCGCGCTGTTCCCAGATTACAGGATTTACCGGACAGATGTTTTTTCTTCTGTAACGGATTAGGCTGAAAGTTCTCGTTTTTTTGTCTTTGTTTTTTCCGTGAATCCGCAGAACATGTTCAGGCAAAATCGGCATTTCACGGACGATTAGCGGTCGTCTTCTGTCCCGAAACCTGCCCCCCCCTCCTCCCGTAAAGTTTATAGGATCCCCCAAAATACAAAAAAAATGTGTCAATATTCCATTCAGCCGTATCTCACTTCTAACTGTTCCTGGGAAAGCTGGGTAGTAACCAATATGGCCGCCATGACCGCTCCCACAGAGGTTGTCACTCATCTTTCTCACACTCCTGAAGGGCACATCCTCTTATCCTTGGTAGCCATATTGGTTTTTACCCAGCTTTCCTGGGCTTCTGAATGTACAGTCTGCAATATGAGAGAGGGATTTATTATTGTTTTTGCCATTCAAGGGCCTGGGAAAGAGGGATGACCATGAGGGGTCATCACTCAGCTTTCCCTGACTCCTGAAGGGCCGGATTTCCTAGTTGTGCGGTAATATTTCCCCTGATTTTATATTGCTGCATTAAACTGGGCATTTGCCTTTCAGGACTCTCAGAAAGCTGGGTGGCAAACCCTTTGGAAACATGGTGGCCATATTGGTTTTCACACAACTTTCCTGGAAGCAGAAACAGCTGAGTAGAATTTTTGACATTTAAGGATTATATATATTATGATTTTGAGACTCTATTAACCTTCCTGTCACTGCCGGGCGCTCTGATGAGGACATTCTGCTTCTTTATTATTCTGTGATTGCGGCGGGCTCCATGACTGGGTAATCTGTGTCGGGATGATGCCGCCCTGCGTGGGGTGTGCCGCCGGGAGCTGAGGAGTGGGCACTCGCAGCCCAAGGAGAGGGAAAGTTTAACTCAGTCAGTGACTAATGGAGTCTCCAGAGCGGAGGGATCTGAGGTCAGGACAATAATCATACCGGACCCCGGAGCGAAGAATGTCCCAAAAAGCAGAATATGGGGAGGGGTTAACTAGGCAGGTTCACCATGCAGGAGTCTGGGAGAGCTGGGTAGCTGGAACCCCCCCCCCCCCTTATGAGCTCCTCTTCAGAGTTGGCGGCTCTGTGACCAGGATTGTCAAATATGGACGACCCCTGTAATAATAATAAACATTGGAGAAAACTCACAAGGCGACAAAATGGAGCTAAATGGGTGAGGGGTGAAGGGTCAGCGGTGACAGGCGAGGGGTGAAGGGTCAGCGGTGACAGGCGAGGGGTGACGGGTCAACGGTGAGGGGCAAGATGTGACGGGTCAGCGGTGACAGGCGAGAGGTGACAGGTCAGCGGTGACAGGCGAGGGGTGACGAGTCAGCGGTGACAGGCGAGAGGTGACAGGTCAGCGGTGACAGGCGAGGGGTGACGGGTCAACGGTGACAGGCGAGAGGTGACGGGTCAGCGGTGACAGGCGAGGGGTGACAGGTCAGCGGTGACAGGCGAGGGGTGACGGGTCAACGGTGACAGCCGAGAGGTGACGGGTCAGCGGTGACAGGCGAGGGGTGACGAGTCAGCGGTGACAGGCGAGGGGTGACGGGTCAGCGGTGACAGGCGAGGGGTGACGGGTCAGCGGTGACAGGCGAGAGGTGACGGGTCAGCGGTGACAGGCGAGGGGTGACGAGTCAGCGGTGACAGGCGAGAGGTGACGGGTCAGCGGTGACAGGCGAGAGGTGACGGGTCAGCGGTGACAGGCGAGAGGTGACGGGTCAGCGGTGACAGGCTAGGGGTGACAGGTCAGCGGTGACAGGCTAGGGGTGACAGGTCAGCGGTGACAGGCGAGAGGTGACGGGTCAGCGGTGACAGGCTAGGGGTGACGGGTCAGCGGTGACAGGTCAGCGGTGACAGGCTAGGGGTGACAGGTCAGCGGTGACAGGCTAGGGGTGACGGGTCAGCGGTGACAGGCTAGGGGTGACGGGTCAGCGGTGACAGGCTAGGGGTGACAGGTCAGCGGTGACAGGCTAGCGGTGACAGGCGAGAGGTGACGGGTCAGCGGTGACAGGCGAGAGGTGACGGGTCAGCGGTGACAGGTTAGGGTTGACGGGTCAGCGGTGACAGGTCAGCGGTGACATTCTAGGGGTGACAGGTCAGCGGTGACAGGCGAGAGGTGACAGGCGAGAGGTGACAGGTCAGCGGTGACAGGTCAGCGGTGACAGGTCAGCGGTGACAGGCGAGAGGTGACAGGTCAGCGGTGACATGAGGGGTGACAGGTGAGAGGTGACGGGTCAGCGGTGACAGGTGAGAGGTGACGGGTCAGCGGTGACATGAGGGGTGAGGGGTGACGGGTGAGAGGTGACGGATGAGAACGGTCACATCTTCCTCTTTGACATTCTAGAGCTGGCCCTTTAAGAAGTCTGATAAGATACAAAGTATCAAGCGCTGTTATTATTGTTACTGTTGTGGGATCGGGAGATTGATCTTAGATCCCGGCAGAGAATATTTACGCCTGTTGCGTTGGTGGACGGTCGGACTGATCACGTGGGCGCCATCGTATATATAACGTGTCATCGCCGTTCTTCTATGTAACGCTTCTTCTCGTTTGCAGACATCCTCTCCTCCATCACCTCAACCGGTTACTTAAACGACCACGACGCTGTGACGAAGGCGATCCAGGAGGCGCGGCAGATGAAGGAGCAGCTGAGGCGGGAGCAGCAGGTCCTGGACGGGAAGGTTTCCATGGTCAACAGCCTCAGCCTGAACAACTGCAGGACGGAGAAGGTGAGAGGCCGCGCAATTCACGGAACGGGAAGCAGAATCCCCAGCGCTGCGCTAATTCCCCCTCCCCGGCTGCCACCGCGCATTACGCTTTTCTCTTTGCTGTGATTTCTGTGAAATATCTGGGTTGACTTGGAAATGAGAAAAGCCGAAGTGTTAGCGAGATCAGAGCGGGATCACGTCAGACTCCAGGAACTGCCGCGACTTGATACTCGGATGAGCCGCGGGGGGTTTAATCCATTATCATATGTCATGTCTCAGAAGGGTCGACGTGACCGCTCCACAGCGCTGATGACAAGTCCTGTTATCCCGCTAAATGCTGCCGGTGATTACAAGCTGACGAGCGCGCGGCTAATGAGCGGAGATCCGGCTGTCACATGACGTTACACGCGGCAGACACCGAAATGTTCTATAGACGAAAGACGGCGAATGTGAAGAGAGCCTGCCCCCTCCATGTGCTACTTCTCCCTGGTATCAGCCGTGTCAGGCTGGGGAGGATGACTGATAACAGAGAACAATAGATAGTATTCACCTGTCCTACAGTCATCCTCCCCCCCCAGCCTGACATGTCTGATAACAGAGAACAATAGATTGTATTCACCTGTCCTACAGTCATCCTCCCCCAGCCTGACATGTCTGATAACAGAGAACAATAGATTGTATTCTCCTGTCCTACAGTCATCCTCCCCGTGCCGGACATGTCTGATAACAGAGAACAATAGATTGTATTCACCTGTCCTACAGTCATCCTCCCCCCAGCCTGACATGTCTGATAACAGAGAACAATAGATTGTATTCACCTGTCCTACAGTCATCCTCCCCCAGCCTGACATGTCTGATAACAGAGAGTAATAGCTTGTATTCACCTGTCCTACAGTCATCCTCCACCAGCCTGACATGTCTGATAACCGAGAACAATATATTGTATTCTCCTGTCCTACAGTCATCCTCCCCGTGCCGGACATGTCTGATAACAGAGAACAATAGATTGTATTCACCTGTCCTACAGTCATCCTCCCCCCAGCCTGACATGTCTGATAACAGAGAACAATAGATTGTATTCACCTGTCCTACAGTCATCCTCCCCCAGCCTGACATGTCTGATAACAGAGAGTAATAGCTTGTATTCACCTGTCCTACAGTCATCCTCCCCCAGCCTGACATGTCTGATAACAGAGAACAATATATTGTATTCTCCTGTCCTACAGTCATCCTCCCCCAGCCGGACATGTCTGATAACAGAGAACAATAGATTGTATTCACCTGTCCTACAGTCATCCTCCCCCCAGCCTGACATGTCTGATAACAGAGAACAATAGATTGTATTCACCTGTCCTACAGTCATCCTCCCCCAGCCTGACATGTCTGATAACAGAGAGTAATAGCTTGTATTCACCTGTCCTACAGTCATCCTCCCCCAGCCTGACATGTCTGATAACAGAGAACAATAGACTGTATTCATCTGCCCTACAGTCATCCTCCCCCAGCCTGACATGTCTGATAACAGAGAACAATAGATTGTATCCACCTGTCCTACAGTCATCCTCCACCAGCCTGACATGTCTGATAACAGAGAATAATAGATTGTATTCACTTGTCCTGCAGTCATCCTCCCCCCAGCCTGACATGTCTGATAACAGAGAACAATAGATTGTATTCACCTGTCCTAGTCATCCTCCCCGAGCCTGACATGTCTGATAACAGAGAACAATAGATTGTATTCACCTGTCCTACAGTCATCCTCCCCCAGCCTGACATGTCTGATAACAGAGAACAATAGATTGTATTCACCTGTCCTACAGTCATCCTCCCCCAGCCTGGCATGTCTGATAACAGAGAACAATAGATTGTATTCACCTGTCCTACAGTCATCCTCCCCCCAGCCTGACATGTCTGATAACAGAGAACAATAGATTGTATTCACCTGTCCTACAGTCATCCTCCCCCAGCCTGACATGTCTGATAACAGAGAACAATAGATTGTAATCACCTGTCCTACAGTCATCCTCCCCCAGCCTGACATGTCCGATAACCGAGCAATAGATTGTATTCACCTGTCCTACAGTCATCCTCCCCCCAGCCTGACATGTCTGATAACAGAGAACAATAGATTGTATTCACCTGTCTTACAGTCATCCTCCCCCCAGCCTGACATGTCTGATAACAGAGAACAATAGATTGTATTTACCTGTCCTACAGTCACCCCCCCAGCCTGACATGTCTGATAACAGAGAACAATAGATTGTATTCACCTGTCCTACAGTCATCCTCGTCCAGCCTGACACGTCTGATAACAGAGAACATATAGATTGTATTCACCTGTCCTACGGTCATCCTCTCCCCATCCTGACATGTCTGATAACAGAGAACAATAGATTGTATTCACCTGTCCCACAGTCATCCTCCCCCAGCCTGACATATCTGATAACAGAGAACAATAGATTGTATTCACCTGTCCTACAGTCATCCTCCCCCAGCCTGACATGTCTGATAACAAAGAACAATAGATTGTATTCACCTGTCCTACAGTCATCCT
This sequence comes from Rhinoderma darwinii, assembly GCF_050947455.1. Classification (NCBI taxonomy): domain Eukaryota; kingdom Metazoa; phylum Chordata; class Amphibia; order Anura; family Rhinodermatidae; genus Rhinoderma; species Rhinoderma darwinii. The sequence continues at coordinate 1,551,856 of NC_134689.1, read as the reverse complement.
CCCCCAGCCTGACATGTCTGATAACAGAGAACAATAGATTGTATTCTCCTGTCCTACAGTCATCCTCTCCCAGCCTGACATGTCCGATAACAGAGAACACTAGATTGTATTCACCTGTCCTACAGTCATCCTCTCCCAGCCTGACATGTCTGATAACAGAGAACAATAGATTGTATTCACCTGTCCTACAGTCATCCTCCCCCAGCCTGACATGTCTGATAACAGAGAACATTAGATTGTATTCACCTGTCCTACAGTCATCCTCCCCCAGCCTGACATGTCTGATAACAGAGAACAATAGATTGTATTCACCTGTCCTACAGTCATCCTCCCCCAGCCTGACATGTCCGATAACCGAGCAATAGATTGTATTCACCTGTCCTACAGTCATCCTCCCCCCAGCCTGACATGTCTGATAACAGAGAACAATAGATTGTATTCACCTGTCTTACAGTCATCCTCCCCCCAGCCTGACATGTCTGATAACAGAGAACAATAGATTGTATTCACCTGTCCTACAGTCACCCCCCCCAGCCTGACATGTCTGATAACAGAGAACAATAGATTGTATTCACCTGTCCTACAGTCATCCTCCTCCAGCCTGACACGTCTGATAACAGAGAACATATAGATTGTATTCACCTGTCCTACGGTCATCCTCTCCCCATCCTGACATGTCTGATAACAGAGAACAATAGATTGTATTCACCTGTCCCACAGTCATCCTCCCCCAGCCTGACATATCTGATAACAGAGAACAATAGATTGTATTCACCTGTCCTACAGTCATCCTCCCCCAGCCTGACATGTCTGATAACAAAGAACAATAGATTGTATTCACCTGTCCTACAGTCATCCTCCCCCAGCCTGACATGTCTGATAACAGAGAACAATAGATTGTATTCTCCTGTCCTATAGTCATCCTCTCCCAGCCTGACATGTCCGATAACAGAGAACAATAGATTGTATTCACCTGTCCTACAATCATCCTCCCCCAGCCTGACATGTCTGATAACAGAGAACAATAGACATGTCAGGCTGGGGGAGGATGACTGTAGGACAGGTGTATACAATCTATTGTTCTCTGTTATCAGATATGTCATGCTGGGGAGGGTGACTGTAGGACAGGTGAATACAATCTATTGTTCTCTGTTATCAGACATGTCAGGCTGGGGGAGGATGACTGTAGGACAGGTGACTACAATCTATTGTTCTCTGTTATCAGACATGTCAGGCTGGGAGAGGATGACTAGGACAGGTGAATACAATCTATTGTTCTCTGTTATCAGACATGTCAGGCTGGGAGAGGATGACTGTAGGACAGGAGAATACAATCTATTGTTCTCTGTTATCAGACATGTGAGGCTGGGGGAGGATGACTGTAGGACAGGTGACTACAATCTATTGTTCTCTGTTATCAGACATGTCAGGCTGGGAGAGGATGACTGTAGGACAGGAGAATACAATCTATTATTCTCTGTTATCAGACATGTCAGGCTGGGAGAGGATGACTGTTGGACAGGTGAATACAATCTATTGTTCTCTGTTATCAGACATGTCAGGCTGGGAGGAGGATGACTGTAGGACAGGTGAATACAATCTATTGTTCTCTGTTATCAGACATGTCAGGCTGGGAGAGGATGACTGTAGGACAGGAGAATACAATCTATTATTCTCTGTTATCAGACATGTCAGGCTGGGAGGAGGATGACTGTAGGACAGGTGAATACAATCTATTGTTCTCTGTTATCAGACATGTCAGGCTGGGAGAGGATGACTGTAGGACAGGTGAATACAATCTATTGTTCTCTGTTATCAGACATGTCAGGCTGGGGGAGAATGACTGTAGGACAGGTGAATACAATCTATTGTTCTCTGTTATCAGACATGTCACGCTGGGGAGAGGCTGACTGTAGGACAGGTGAATACAATCTATTGTTCTCTGTTGTCAGGCTGGGGGAGGATGACTGTAGGACAGGTGAATACAATCTATTGTTCTCTGTTATCAGACATGTCAGGCTGGGAGAGGATGACTGTAGGACAGGTGAATACAATCTATTGTTCTCTGTTATCAGCCACTTCAGGCTGTTTCTCATTTGAGTTTTGTACTTGTGATTTTGCGCCCCTCGTGGATCTGCTCCGGTTCGGGCTACAGATCTGATATTACTGCGCAGCTCTGATATCTCGCCCTGTATCATACAGCGGGTGACTACAGATCCCAGCATGCACTGCTCCGTTTCTGATCCATAGATCTCTCCGCCTGGATCGTGCTTCGGGCCTCGTAGATTCCCCCTTTACAGAACGGCTTCTTTTTCCTGAGCGCTTCATGATAAAGTTTTCCAGAAATGATCGTTACTTTAAAGCCGTTGATCCGGTTGCCGCAGTGTGAATGGCGATAACGCGCTCTGTCTATATAACGCTTTCATGTGCGGATAAACCGTCAGCTGAAGGATTGATGGCGAGCAGAAAGGAATTCATGTTCAGATATTTAAGCTTTCTTGAAGAGACGCTCGGAGCAGAGATTCCTCGGCTTTAACACTCCGCCAGATGCTAATGTAACGTGACTGCTCCTCGCCGGCGCCGCTAAATTGCTGTTATTTGTTAAGCGCATTGAGCGGAGGCTGCAGCGGCGCTTCATTCACCCGACAGCTGCACCTTTTCTTCTCTAATCTCCCATCACAGAAGCCTCTTCACCTCCGAGCCGCTCCCCGTATCCCCCGCGCGTTCAGCGCTCGCTGGGAATTGTCAAGTGACAACCGACCAAATGGCTTTAGACAGGAAGGGCTCATCTTGACTCCCCGGCGGTCGCGGAGCAGGTCCTGTGGTTGGACGCGGGAGCCCATTAATGGGTCTTGATGAGGAGCGCGGGTTACACATCAGCCCTTCTCTGTAATTGTGCGGGGGTCTCGTCCTCGGACGGGGGCTTTAATTATAATCATTCCGGGCCCCGCGTAATCTCCCTTAATACAGATCAGCTGTTCCCCCAGAAACCCAGAGCCGTAAACGAATGATCTCCTGCTGTGGAACTAAAACTCCCAGCATGTCCACCGACAGTGGTTGTAGTTTCACCACATCTGGAGCCACAGGTTGGGGGTCACTGTAATATCTGTCTCCGCTAATCCCTCCTGATCCCGGGCGGCCTCCACCGTGTTGGGGAGGGGCTTCCTTGTAAGAAACGGTCAATTAGGGGAGTTTTTGTCTGTGACTAATTTTCTAGACACAAAATTCCTTCTGCCATGGCCAAAATATCTTGGGAGAAGCTAAAAGTGGAATTTGTAAAACTGAGGAGGAAGAGCCAATCAGAGATGAGTAAGACCGATGTCGGGGTCAAGTTTCAGACACGATGCGCAATTTACCGTCTGCAGAGTCATAAAAAGCGATCGTCAGACCGCGAGATGCTGCATGTCCGTACATTATAATAGAATGGCGAGGTTAGCCGGAAATGTACAAACATATGTTAGTCGTATTATTATTATTACTCTGTGTTATTATTAGTATTATTATTTATTTATTATTATTATTATTTATTATTATTATTATTATTTATTATTATTATTATTATTATTATTTATTATTATTATTATTTATTATTATTATTATTGTATTGAAAACATTTTATCCAGTCAATGAAACATTATAAAGCCTTGTTCACACACAGTTTTTTTCCCCCAGGTTTTTGCTGCGGAAACCGTGGCACAACCCGCAACAAAAAACGTCCCAAATTGCCTCCTATTGATTTCAGTGGGAGGTGGAGGCGTTTTTTTCCCGTGAGCCAGAAAAACGCTCGCGGGAAAAAGAAGCGACATGCCCTATCCGGAGGCGTTTTCTGCCTCAAAAACCCCATTGAAATCAATGGGAGACGGAAATAAACGCATTTTTGGACGCGTTTGCCGCGATGTTTGACTCGTTTTTTTTACTTGTTTTTCTGCAAATAACGCTGGCGCTTTTCCCTTTGTCTGTTGAAGAAATAGGTAAAAAAAAAAGGTCTAATAATAATAATAATAATTAATAATAATAATAATATATAATAATAATAATTAATAAATAATAATAATAATAATAATAATAATAATAATATATAATAATAATAATTAATAAATAATAATAATAATATATAATAATAATAATAATGTAATAATAATAATAATAATTAATAAATAATAATAATAATATATAATAATAATAATTAATAAATAATAATGTAATAATAATAATGTAATAATAAAATCTTCAACATTTTCCCCGTTTCATTGTATTTTTTTCTTACGTATTTTAGTATTTTTTTATTTTGTTTCTAATTCTTTCATTTGTTGTTTATTTTGTATATTTATTATTGTTGAATTAAAAACATTTTATTCAGTTGGAATAATTAAAACAACAAATATCATTTTTATCATTTTATTTTTTTTTCTTACATATTTTAGTTTTAGTTCTTTTTGGTTTATAAATATAATTTGTATTTTGTGTTTTTTTTTCTTAAGTTTGTAATTTCTTTATATTATTTTTATGATTTTTTTTTGTTTTTTTTCTTGATTTTATTTTTCGATGATTTTTTGTTTTTTTCATCCTCCCGCCTCGTTGTACAGATTTCCCCTCCTCCGCTCCTCAATGTTGGGAAAACTGCTGCATTTCTGATCTAATTTTATCCGTCTCTGGGTTGGTGCCCGGGGGGGTCTCCATCTGCCTTGTGTTGCCCGGGACGGGCGTTGGCGCTCAGTCTTACCCGCTCGAGCTTGTTTAGTGTCCTGTGCTCCGGTCAGTAATTAGTCGCTGTTGCAGTGGAGTTTAGTGCCGCCCTTTGCCTGTATTTACAGCTGTGCGTTTTCTATGGCTACGAGCCGTATTTTCACAGATGGCCAGTAATCTACTTCTCTGTGCCGTCGCACTCCCTCGTTTGTCACCGTGCCATAACTTCCAGCTAATGAGAGCCCACGCATGGCAAAGACTTATTATGTGCGAGCGCCGAGGGGCTGAAAATGATTTAATTTTATTTTTCTAATGACAGAAAGGTAAAGATCTCGGCAGCGGCCCAGCAATAACTTCTGCTGACGAGTCTCCGCTTCTTACTTTCCAGAATAGAATGGAACTTCTCTCATGAAGGATTTCCATGTATTCCTGCAGGCGGGCGCGATGTGCAGCATCCATACATACAGATATATATATACTGCAGGACTGCGCTGGAGCGGGTGTAACGGAACTATATTCACTGATTGTATTCATATCCTCTCTGCCCAGTTCTGTTCCTTCAGTCTGCACTGTGTTTCACTTGTTTGAGCAGCAGTTTGTTCTCCAGAGCTGCCCTTCTTACAAGGCACAGGAAACCTAGGCAGCCATGTTGGCGGCTGTGGAAAGCTTTTTTTGGTCACCCGGTCACCAACTGCCTAGATGTCTACACAGATGTTTCACTCGACCTCCCTTTCTTTCTGTATCTGTTTTATCGGAACATCCACATGACGGCCCACATCAATCCTCGGATCTAGGAATGCAAACTCCTCTTTTAAATGATTCCATTCAGTTCAACGGAGGGCACAGCCCAGTAGAAGAAAACTGGAAATATACTCTAAAAATGTAACCTAATAACAGACGTGTTAATTGAGAGGGATCGGTGCCATTTGCCCTCTGTAGAATGGATAGAATACTGACCCCTGGTGGCCACGTATGGATACATGTGTGTGTGTGTCAGTGTGTTACCAGGACAGAAGTGGATACATATACGGCATATCCAGTCATTATGTGTGTGTGAGTATTAGTGTATGGTACTGGTCTGTTACTCGCGTGCCCCCTGGACGCCCCCGCACAGTCCTCGCACGCTCACATTTTAATGATCTTTTTGGATGCCGTGGGAGGATTATTGTCCTTCATCTTCTGAAGATTCCAGATATGGGGGGATTAACTCTCGTCATTTATTCATCTCCGCGTAATAAAGAGATCACTAATTAATCATTGAACATGGGCTCGTGTTTCATCCTCTCTGGTGGTCTCTCTGCTGCCGAGCTTTTATAATCGAGACCTGGGAAGGGAGCGGCGGCGGCGGCGGAGCCAACGCTTACAATATGTTCCCTTTCACTTTCCCGGTGACTTTTGTCTTAGAGGACCACGTCCGTGGGGAACGGAGACGCTGGCGGCCATCTTTATCAAAGCTCTGAGCGCACTGACCGTATATGTCGCCGTATAGAGGACGCTGCGATTTTGCGCTTTTATCCTCCGTGATGGAACTTGTCGCTGATGTCATGATAACGCGTGTAGATATTTTACGAATTATTCTAATTACCTGCGGTTTGTTCTCTCCTGCAGGATAAAGCCTCATTAGATTGTCTGTCGCAGCAGCTGGCGGTGAGGCAGAGCGATGACGGGAAGCACAATCACACCATGATGGACTTCAACCTGAGCGGAGACTCTGACGGTAATTGTGCGCTCACCGGTGTCATAGTGATCGTCGCTTACAGCCGGCTTGTTATTCATCTCACACTCATTGCATAAGTATACACACCCGTCCTCACTCATTGCATAAGTTTACACACCCGTCCTCTCACTCATTGCATAAGTATACACATTCACCATCTCACTTGCTCTATAAGTATACACGCCTCACATTTCACTCATTGTATAAGTATAAACATCCACCATCGCACACTCGCTCTATAAGTATACACGCCCGGCATCTGACAATCCTCAGGCTGCGGCACACGTGTGTACATTATAGGACGGGCCGCTTCTCATATCTCATTGTTATTTCCTGCAGGAAGTGCTGGAGTGTCAGAATCCAGGATATACCGGGAGTCCCGAGGACGTGGAAGCAGCGAGCCGCATATCAAGCGGCCAATGAACGCCTTCATGGTCTGGGCAAAAGACGAGCGGAGGAAAATCCTTCAGGCCTTCCCCGATATGCACAACTCAAACATCAGCAAGATATTAGGTAGAGACCCCCCCCCCCCCCGCATCAATCTGTTACATTGTAACGCTGCATAATCAGCCGCACGTGGCGCCGCCAGCGCTAATGCGTCCGTTATCCACACGTCCGGCCGGCCTCTCTCCCTGATACGGTGTAGACGTCTCTGTACAGAATAGACAATTGAGCCGTCCGGACATTCGTGGCGTCTCTCACGAGCGCCGCTGACGTTTTCCAGGGTTTGAGGATCTGCTCTTAATCAGTCGTCCCCTGAAATTGTTAACAGAAGGAGCTGCCTCTGAGTGTTTGGCCGGCGATCAGGAGCAGCGCGCGCACAGCTTTCTTTCATTACTCGTACAGTAGTCGCAGACAATGTGCAAATTCATTGCAGATCACGTAAAAAAAAACATCCCCCCTCTAAAAAAAGAAACAATGTAACAAGTGCAAAGAACAGAATGGAAACAAAGTGTCTGAGACAAAACACGATTCCCCGCGCAGAAACGCCACCGCTTCTTCCCCCGCCGCCGCTTCTTCCCCCGCCGCCGCTGCTTCCCCCCGCCGCCGCTTCTTCCCCCGCCGCCGCTTCTTCCCCCTGCCGCCGCTTCTGCCCTCGCCACCTCTTCTTCCCCCCGCCGCTGCTTCTTCCCCCCGCCGCCGCATTTTCCCCTCCCGCCGCCTCTTCTACCCCACCGCCTCTTCTTCCCCCGCGGCCGCTTCTTCCCCCGGCCGTCGCTTCTTCCCCCGGCCGCCACTTCTTTTATCACAATCGACGTTCCAACAAACTATTATTATTATTTTTTTTTTATTATTATTTTTCCTCCCAAACGTGGGTTTCTGGAGCGTCCAGCCCAGCAGGCAGCCACGTGGCCCCTGATAGGATGATGGGAGTCCTGGTGCCCCCGTCATGTCCGCCTTGTATGTGCGCAGAGCAGTAACGTCGTGTTTCCGTGTTCCAGGATCTCGCTGGAAAGCCATGACGAACCTGGAGAAGCAGCCGTACTACGAGGAGCAGGCGCGGCTCAGCAAACAGCACCTGGAGAAGTACCCGGACTACAAGTACAAGCCGCGGCCCAAGCGCACCTGCCTGGTGGACGGGAAAAAACTGCGGATCGGGGAATATAAGGCGATCATGAGGAGCAGGCGACAGGAAATGAGACAGTATTTCAATGTTGGGTAAGAGCTCTCTCCTTCACTCTCTCTCCCTCTTCCCCTCTCTGTCTCTCTCTCTCTTCCTCTCTCTCTCTCTTCCTCTCTCTCTCTCGCCCCTCTCTCCCTCCTCCCTCTCTCTCTATCTCTCTCTCCCTCTTCCCCTCTCTCTCTCTCCCTCTTCCCCTCTCTCTCTCTCTCACTCTTCCCCTCTCTCTCTCTCTCTCTCTCACTCTTCCCCTCTCTCTCTCTCTCTCTCACTCTTCCCCTCTCTCTCTCTCTCTCTCTCTCACTCTTCCCCTCTCTCTATCTCACCCTCTTCTCCTCTCTCTATCTCACCCTCTTCCCCTCTCTCTCTCTCCCTCCTCCCCTCCCTATCTATCTCCCTCTTTCTCTGTCTCTATCTCCCTCTCTCTATCTCCCTCTCTCTATCTCCCTCTCTCTATCTCCCTCTCTCTATCTCCCTCTCTCTATCTCCCTCTCTCTATCTCCCTCTCTCTATCTCTTTCTCTCTCTCTTTTTCCCTTCCTCTCTTTTTCCCTTCCTCTCTTTTTCCCTTCCTCTCTTTTTCCCTTCCTCTCTTTCTCTCACTTTATTTTACTCTCTCTCGCTCTTTCTTTCTCTCTCTCTCTCTCTTTCTCTCTCTCTCTCTCTTTCTCTCTCTCTCTCTTTCTCTCTCTCTCTCTTTCTCTCTCTCTCTCTCTTTCTCTCTCTCTTTCTCTCTCTCTTTCTCTCTCTCTTTCTCTCTCTCTTTCTCTCTCTCTTTCTCTCTCTCTGTCTCTCCCTCCCTCTCTTTCTCTCCCTCCCTCCCTCTCTGTCTCTCCCTCCCTCTCTTTCTCTCCCTCCCTCCCTCTCTGTCTCTCCCTCCCTCTCTGTCCCTCCCTCTCTGTCTCTCTCTCTATTTCTCTCTATTTCTCTCTCTTCCTCTCTCTTTCTCTCTCTCTCTTCCTCTCTCTCTTCCTCTCTCTTTCTCTCTCTCTCTCTTTCTCTCCCTCTCTTTCTCTCTCTCTCTCTCTTCCCCTCTCTCTTCCTCTCTCTCTTCCTCTCTCTCTTCCTCTCTCTCTTCCTCTCTCTCTTCCTCTCTCTCTTCCTCTCTCTTTCTCTCTCTCTCTTTCTCTCTCTCTTCCTCTCTCTCTTCCTCTCTCTTTCTCTCTCTCTCTCTTTCTCTCTCTCTTCCTCTCTCTCTTCCTCTCTCTTTCTCTCTCTCTCTCTTTCTCTCTCTCTTCCTCTCTCTCTTCCTCTCTCTCTTCCTCTCTCTCTTCCTCTCTCTCTTCCTCTCTCTTTCTCTCTCTCTCTCGCGCTCTCGGAGTAATATTATGTGTTTTTTGTCATTATATTTATATTATTTCCCTTCTAATTTTGCAGCCAACAAGCCCAGATGCCGATCACCACGACGGGCGTTGTTTACCCCGGAGCCATAGCTATGGCGGGCATGCCATCCCCCCACTTACCCTCTGAACATTCGAGCGTCTCGAGCAGCCCGGAGCCAGGCATGCAAGTCATCCAAAGCACTTACAGCTTAAAAGTAGACGAGCCGCATCTGAAGGAGGTGGCGCCGAATGACGAGATCAACGGTGAAATATACGACGAGTACGACGAGGAGGACGACCCAGACGTGGATTACGACAGTGAACATCACAGCGCGGAGCAGGCCAACTGACACGGGGGAGAGCGGGAACTTATGCGGACTTCTTAAAGCCCAACTCGCCCGTATCCGTGGCACGCCGGCGCCCGCATACACTGACTGTTACTTCAAACTGTTGTTGAACACGAGCCGCGACATCGACCGACAAACGTTCCAACCAAATGGGTTGAAATGGAGAAAAATAACTGACAACGACATTTCCACCAGAAGAATGGGATAAGCTATGGGTGAAATCCATGCCAGTAAACCCGCTGCTCCGCACTGACGTCTTACCCTCCAAACTTTTTTTTTTATTTTTTTTTTCATATTTAAAAAAATGAAAAAACTTTATGGCTGTTTTGTTCGAAAATGTTCTAGAAATTCTCACTCAGGTACACAAGTGCCAACAAGTGGCTTGTGAATGTGTTTTGTCGTTTTGTGCTAAAGTTTAAAGAGGAATACGAATTTTATTTTTTTTATTTTTTTGGTAATGCTCCCGGCTGACTCCGCCCCCTTATTTCTCAGTGTTGTGGGCGGATCCTAAGGACCCGCCGTGTGTGGACGCCCGACCTCCTCCATCCCCAATATTCACCTGTTGCGGATCATGTTTTTTAGCAAGTGCCAAATTTATGCTGAATATTCTCCTGTTTCGGTCGGTCCTCGGTTGGGACGGCGTTTTATGTTCCTCGTAACGGAACTGACAATTGAGCGGCCGCCGGTGAGCGTCCATGTTGTTTTTATTATCCTGTTATAACCGTAGTCGCAGTTCTCAGGTGACGGTGAGACATTTCCTGACTTGTATTCCGTGCGAGCGTGTTCGGAGTCTGATGGCGTTTGTATCGCGGATCGGATCCCGTTTCCTGTTCGTCCTCAGACTGTAAGAAGCCTTTAATGAATATTTGCACTTCAAATATCTAGAGAAGAAAATGGAAAAAAAAAATTAGATTTTGGGAAAAATAGCAAGTTTATAAATTGTAAAAACTTTTTATAGAATTATATTCGCTCTTAAAATTTGTTTGATTCGGCCGCGCTCTTATTTTATTAATTTTTTTCCCCAATTTGTCCGGTTTTTAAAAAGAACGCTGGACATTGCCGGACAGTGCGACCTCCGAGGCCTCGTGAAGAGAGGAAAAAGTAACATTTTGGGATTTTTTTGTAATTTTTTTTTGCATCGCAACAAACAGACCAATAACAATTCTCTAAACACTACAAGTTCGTCAAGATGATAAGTAGAAAATGATTAATAAATCCGCAGCCCCCCCTGCCCCACCCCCAGCCCCCCCCCCCCCCGTGTATGCTACTCGGGTGACAACTTTTTGAATGCCTTGTCTTGAATTTCTGAAACTTTTTGGATTCTCCTGAATTGGAGCCGTTCCCTATTCTCGACGTAAATTCCAACACAAAGGGGGAAATGTCGCCATCACTCGGATTCAGCAGAAAGTGACGTCACGTCTTGTACGGAGTTTGTTTAGCGAGTTCCGATCGCACCTCCTCATGTTCCCCCCTCGTCCCACCCAAGTTTTCTTGGACACAATTTATAGACTGACCTCTTTAAAATTAGGGAAATTGCATAAATGGCTTAAACATTTCGATATTTTGCCTGCTGGAAAAATAAAAAAATATAAAAAATATGTATAAAATGTTTTAAAAAAATTATAATGGAGTAGACGAGCCCCCCCTGGACGGCGGTGGCGAGTCCAACCCCTCTAATAATTTATAGATTGTTCTGCTTCTTTTTAGACCGATCATCCGTTTCCTGACATGGCGGCTTGTTCTGGCGCCGCTTCTCGGAGAAGCTCCGTGTATTGTGCTTGTCGCTTTTATATCTTTTCTGTTTGTACTCGGAGGATTCTATTTTTCAGTAACGTGATAAGGGTTAATAATAATGATGATGATGATGATGATGATGATGATGATGACGATGACGATGATGATGATGGTATTGATGATATTGATGACGATGATGATGACGATGATGATGATGATGACGATGTTACTGGTTGGCTCTTCCCAGATTAGTAAATTATCTATAATTTATTTTATTCCTTGTTCATTTTGACTTCTTTTATTTTGTCCTCATTTGTCGGTGCAGAAAAAACCTTTCTAGATATAAAAAAAAAAATCTATTTTATCGCTTTTTATCCCATCTAAAAACTCCCATGAACCATTTCCGGCAATGTTGGATTTTTTTCGCCTCTGATTCGCCCCTCGCGGCCGCCGCGGCCACCGACAATCTTCCGCTCGCTCTACAAGACGACGTTTGTGTTTTTCTTGTTTATTCATGTGCAGAATGTGAAGGAAAAAAAGTTGCTTTTTTTTTTTTGTTTTGTTTTTTTTTAAGTCCCCGATTTCTCTGAAGAGCCCGGGGTCTGAGACTCGCGAGTCCGGCTCGTGCTTTAATTGCCGTCATGTTAAACGTGCTCTGTATGGATACGGGACTCCGGGCTACAAAAACACTTTGTCTAAGCTCCAGGTAGTTGCCACCGAGGCGGCCTCCGGAGGGGCCAAACCAAACACGCAGCCGCGGCCCCTTCTCTATGGGGCTACAGATCACGTCTTGGCCATTCCCTGTGATCCCTGTTTTTTTTGGCCTCGTTTTACAATTTCTTGCCAAAAGTAAATTTTGTTAAGAAACTTTGCCAGTGAGACTGGCACATAAACGGGCGCCAACCCCGAGCGTTGATTTTCCACTCGCCTCTTTTTCTCTTGAAAAGTCAACATTGACCTGACGGTCCGCAAGAAGTGTCTGTAACCCCTCCCCCCCCCCCCCACCCCCCCGCACCGGCCCAGGGGGATATTCTATAGAAGCGGAGGAATCTGAAACCTCCTTCAATGGAACAATTCTGCGTCCGCGGCTCCTCAACCCGTCACAATGTATCAATAAGACAACAACTTCTGGACTCGTCACGTTGTTTTTCTGAAATGTAACAGAAGTTCTTCTTTTTTCCAGTTCCTGACGCGGCTTCTCCGCGATGATCGTTCTAGTATTTTGTGGCGGGAGTTTAGTTTTATTTTTCTCAGGCAGAACATTTCTAAAAGTGGAGACGGAAAATATCCCCTCTGAATAAGAAGTTTCTAAACCCCCATTAGTATCGCGGTAAATTCACGAAACCATGAATAGAATGCGGCGGATCCGCTCCGTGCCGCGAGTGACGTCATCTCCAGTGTTGGGGCCTCGGTGACGACCACAATGAGTTAATTGGAACAATGTTTAATGCGTTTAGTCCAAATTAATTCAAAATGTATCAAATCCTCCCGTTCTCAAAAGTGGCGGCGCAAATAACGACCTCGAGTCCGCAAAGGATGGACTTGTTGTTTTGTTTGTTTTTGTCTTTTTTAAAACAAAATGTCTATTCAGAGTAATAAAGTTTTAAGCAAAGTCTAAAAATGACGAAAAAAATCCAACATTCCGCAACAAAGTCTCGTCATTCCCGTCGGGACGGAGAGGAATTGGACGTTTTGTATCATTTACCTCAGAGTGACTTTTTAGGGGCCTGTTCTGAAAATGCTGAATTTTTTTATTTTTATGTCTCTTGAAAATTTTATGTTAAAAAAAATAATAATAATTCTGTGCATTTGTTTTACTTCTATTTTTACACCTGAATTCTCATGATTTAATTTACTCTTTTTTTTCTATTAGAATTGGGGACTTTGTATCTTGTCTCTCTCTCTATATCTGTATTGGAAGCCCCCCGTTCTCTGCCCCCCGTTCTCTGCCCCCCGTTCTCTGCCCCCCGTCCTCTGCCCCCTGTCCTCTGCCCCCCGTTCTCTGCCCCCCGTTCTCTGCCCCCCGTTCTCTGCCCCCCGTCCTCTGCCCCCGTCCTCTGCCCCCGTCCTCTGCCCCCGTTCTCTGCCCTCCGTTCTCTGCCCCCCGTCCTCTGCCCCCCGTCCTCTGCCCCCCGTCCTCTGCCCTCCGTTCTCTGCCCCCCGTTCTCTGCCCCCCCCCCGTTCTCTGCCCCCGTTCTCTGCCCCCCGTTCTCTGCCCCCGTTCTCTGCCCCCCGTTCTCTGCCCCCCGTCCTCTGCCCCCCGTCCTCTGCCCCCCGTTCTCTGCCCTCCGTTCTCTGCCCCCCGTTCTCTGCCCTCCGTTCTCTGCCCCCCCCGTTCTCTGCCCCCCGTTCTCTGCCCCCCGTTCTCTGCCCTCCGTTCTCTGCCCCCCCCCGTTCTCTGCCCCCCGTTCTCTGCCCCCCGTTCTCTGCCCTCCGTTCTCTGCCCCCCCCGTTCTCTGCCCCCCGTTCTCTGCCCCCCGTTCTCTGCCCCCGTTCTCTGCCCCCGTTCTCTGCCCCCCGTGAGATTATATATGAACACACGGAATAACGCGCTGAGTAATGTTTCGGGTTTCGGACATTTGATACAAATGTAATCGCATCTGAGAAAAAAAAAAACGTGAAACGGTACAGATTTAATGAAGCGGCTGCCGCTATAAATACTACAAAAACCTGAAACAAATGCCCCCCCCGCCCCCCCTCCCTGAACTTCATTTGTATCTGATGATCCGGATGTTCCATTTCACATTCTTATTTATGTCTCCGTTTTATTTTCATATATTTTTTTTTGCAGATTTATTTGGTTCTGACATTTGGAATAAAATCTTTGTATTTATGTTCGGGAGAAATAATAATAATATTAATGTACTTTTTGTGTTTGCATTTTGGTTGCTGGCGGAATAGTTTAAACCCATTAGTTCACTGAAAAAAAAATAATTCTTTTGGGTGTAGACGAGAAAAATGACAATCAACGCCTGGAGCCGAAAGCAAAGCGCGAATTACCATCTCACTTGAAATTTACTAAGAAACGCGTCTGTAAATATAACATAGAGTAATAGATTTCTATTTTGTTCATAACACAGTGTAATATAAGTTGTATATTTTTCATGTCTTTTGTGTTGATCCGTCATTGCCACAATAATGGAAAAAAAAGAGAGGATTTATTGTAGTCTTAAAAAAAATGTGCGTTTCAGACGTCCCGGTTTCTGCGTTTCCCTTTTTCAGTATTACCGCCCTGCGAGGCACCAATAAAACGACACATGTGTTCATAGCTTTACCGCGTGCGCCTCTTTTATTTCACGCTCCTGGAAAAGTGTCCGACGCACGAGAATATAAGACAATGAAGTCTTTCTAACTGCGGAGAATGCGGACGTCACATCTCAGGCGCTGCCAAGTGATGGTTCTGGTTATAAACTGTTCAATTCAGCAATTATTTGTTACATTCATTTCATCAATTACATATTTTTACAATAATTTCATAAATTATTTTTTACATTACTGTAAAAAATAAATAATTGATGAAATTATTGTAAAAAATATGCATTTATGAAATTATTGTAAAAAAATATGTAATTTATGAAATTATTGTAAAAAATAAATACTTTAGGAAATTAATGTAAAAAATAAATAATTGATGAAATTAATTTCCTAAATTATTTTTTACATTAATTTCATAAATTACATATTTTTTACAATAATTTCAAAACTTTTTATTTAAAAAAAATCCCCGAAAAATGTCATGCATCTTAATGTCTTTATTTCTTTATATTATTTTATTTTGATATTGTGACCCGGATGTTCTAACCTTAGAACGCTTCTCTGTGTTCGTTAATCTCCTTCAGGCCGTTCTGGATTTCTTAATGAGTCGGGTTATTATTTTTAGTGTTTCATTTTATTACAATATAAATTATTTACTTCATTTAAAATATAAATACATTTAAGAATATGCAAATTTAAGGGATGGCTCCGCCTCCGCCTCAAACTGATTCAAAACAATTTGTGAATTTTCTCACATCCACAAAGTCATATTTCAGAATTGTAGATTTTTTATTTATTTTTTCTGGGTAAGCGCAAACTTTTTCTCTGGATCTACCGCTACCGCCAAATATCTATGCAAGTTGCAGGAGCCGCGGTGTAAGCCTATTCGGCACCTGTGATTGGCCAATAGGAGTCTGCAGATATAATTTGCGGATTGTTTGACTTCTCACTGAACGCACAGGTTCAAGGACAGAATATAATACAACACCGAGCAGGAAGCCGAGACCGTTATAAAGGGGAGGGGGTCCAAGAGTACAAAATACTGATAATCCGTCATTCACACACCTACCACCAGGGGGGCTGCTGAGTATAACAATTCTACAACGGTAAAAAGTTTCTTAAAGGGGAATTTTCCGGTTTCAGCAAATGTTAATTTTGTATAATTAAAACGCATACAATTTTCCAATATACTTTCTGTATTTCTCACAGTCTTCAAGATCTCTGCTTGCTGTCATTCAGTAGGAACATTATTGTTTACTTTCAGTGGATAAAATTCTGACCATGGTCGTGTGATGGTTACAGAGTCATGTGATGGACACACAGGTGTAGGGCTCGTTACAGGGTCATGTGATGGACACGCAGGTGCAGGGCTCGTTACAGGGTCATGTGATGGACACACAGATGCAGGGCTCGTTACAGGGTCATGTGATGGACAAACAGGTGTAGGGCTCGTTACAGGGTCATGTGATGGACAAACAGGTGTAGGGCTCGTTACAGGGTCATGTGATGGACACAGGTGCAGGGATCGCTACGGTACGTGCATCTGAGCTGTGTCTTGTAACGAGCCGTGCACCTGTGTGTTTGTCACATGACCCTGCGTCGCACACTGCACCTCTGTGTACATCACACGACCATGAACAGAATTTTATCCACTTTTGGTAAATAGTGAATGTTTGTTCTTAATGACAACAAGCAGAGATCTAGAAAAACATGAGGAATTAATACAGAAAGTTCATTGGAGAGTTGTATAATTTAGGCTTCGTTCACATCTGCGCCAGGGTCCCGTTCCGACGTTCCGCTAGTCGACTACTCTATTCATCCCGTCAAAATGACGGAACCCCTGCCCAACAGAGACAAACGGAAACCATGGGCACCGGATCCGTCACCACTGAAATCAATGCTGGTGGAAACGGAAACCTTCGGTTTGTGTCTGTCGGCTCCGATCCGATGGAAAGCTGAGACGGAACGCCGGAACGGGACCCTGACGCAGATGTGAACGAAGCCTAAATGATACAAAAATCAGGATTTGCGGAAAGTAAATGACCCTTTATGGCCGGAGTCGCACGTTCTGGATCTGGGACAGATTTTGATGCAGATTTTTGAGCCAAAAGTAGTTTTAAAAGGAATGGAGGAAAAAAGAAGAAATTCGACTCCTTCCTGCGGGATCCACTTCTGGCTTTAACTGAAAAATCTGCAACAAATACGCGATGTGTGAATCCAGCTGAGGGTCTGTTCACACGCGGTGGTGTCAGGCGTATTTCAGGGTATTTACAGCTCGAAAAACGCCTGAAAACACGGAAGCCGACGCCTACAAACATCTGCCCATTGAACTCACTGGGGAAAAAACCGCATTTAGTTCATACGGGCGTCTTTTTACGCCGCTGTTTTAGAAAAAGGAGCGTAAAAAGATGCTCCATTCACACCGAGGTCGGGATCCCACGTAGCGTAAACGGATCTGTGTGCGGAGATTTCGCAGCATTTACAGCAGCAGCAAAGTGCATGAGACTTAGAAAATCTCCGGCCCGCGCTGCCGGAAAAAACCGCATCGTAAACGTTAATAAATTGACCTGCGGTGCGGAGTTTAATTCCCACGCATGTCAATTTATGCTGCGTTTTAGATGATTTTCTGTTGCGGGTTTTCCTTTGACTTCAATGAGAGCGCAAAATCCGCAAACAGAAAGCCAAGTGCTGCGACTTTTGCAGCGTAAACGCAGCGATTACGCTGCAAAAATCGCAACTCCGGGAAAAAATAATCATACTTACCCAGAATACCCTCCTTCCTGCAGTCCGGCCTCCTGGGATGACATTTCATCCCATGTGACCGCTGCAACCAATCACAAGCTGCAGCGTCACATGGTCTGTGACGTCATCATAGGAGGCGGGGCTACGCGCAGAGAAGGGGGGTAAGTTTGAGCGCTTTTTTCCGCAGTGGAAATTCCGTTCGAAAAAATGCACCGCAGTTTGTCGGGCGGAAGGTGCTACGGGTTCCAGGTCGGATAAGCTGCTCCGTTTTTACGCAGCGTGTCCGACCCGTGGGAACCCGACCGTAGGGGGATGCCATCGATATCGGCCCAGGTTTTGAAATCTGAATTTGTGGTTTAACGGATAAAGATTCGCTCTCCGTCCTCCGCGATAGTCGATGTTTTGAAGAGCAAAATAATTTTTTACTTTATTTTCTAAAATAAATGTAACGTTTTGTAGGATCCCGCCGGCTGCGAGGGCTGACATGATCCCATTCTCCGCAGGATGATGAATCTTTGTCCTCCTCATTCACCATTTCCTGTTATTTACGACGTCTTTTTATATTTGACATTATGGATGAGGCACAAAATGAAATAAAGGAAAAAAAAATCAGCTGCTGAAATGCAGAAGACGAACATGATTTGCGATGAATTGCGTTAATTTCTTGAATGCACGGAATTCTTTGGATTTGTGGAGCAGGTGGTCTGATTAAGTCGGATACTGTTCAGGGAAGCGGCTACAAAAAGGCGTAATAAACCCGGAGGTAGGTGGTGGTGGCGGCGCAGCTGCCGGGGGAAGCGCCTCCAGGAATCCGAAGAAAAAAATCTATCCGAGGGTTTCACTTACTGCGGGTCACGATGCTGGACGTCGCCGGCTCATGAACTGCGGGAATTCTGCGGAGAGAAAAGCATCGAGTGATCCCTCGTTATTAGAAAAGACATCAAATATAAAGAAAATCTAATCAAATAAAAAGGATCATTATCTATTATTACATTAACGGTAGTTTTATTATTTTATTATTCTATATTTATTATTTTATTCTTTATTATATTATATTTTTATTATTTTATTTTATTCTTTATTTGTTATATTATTATTATTATTATTATTATTATTATTATTATTCTATATTTATTATATTATATTTTATTCTTTATTTGTTATATTTTTATTATATTATTATTCTTTATTGCACCAAAACAAGAAACCCATTCTCGTCCCAGAGCTTACAATCTAATTCCTATGACTGATACAAGTGCAGGGGTCTGTTTCACATCAGATAATGGATATGACAAGTCACCCGGCTTCATGTTTTTGATATATGGAGGCAACGGGCGCGCAGGTGAGTAAATCCAGCCACGTTTTTCCGGTTACAAAACCTCCCAAATCTACCTGCAGGTCACTCACCTGCGGAGCCGCCAGGGACATTGATCTGATTTATTTGGGATTGCCCCCTTGTGTTCTGCAGATTGTGGGGCGACTGGCGCAGGTCTGAGGGTGAAGATGACGCCCCGCTGGTTCTAGGAGCTGAGAGTATCATAGAAGCGATCCAGTTCTGTACAATCATGGTCACGTTCTCCTCTCACAATAGGCTCCAGTCCATTAGCCCCAGGAGCTGACACTCTCCTTTTCATCCCTATAGCAGGAATTGACATGCTCTTTGTTTTTGAGCTGAGTAGTCCATTGAAAGGAGCCTCATCATTGTGTCCTTGTCTTGTCATATAAAAAGACACGTTGTATAATTAATGCTATTATGTATCCATTTGTAATGTCTGCAGAAATGTTACTTTGTAAATAAAAGAAGCCGAGCATCATAACGAGGAGGAGGCGGGGGAGGGGGCACGGAATATTCAGACCATGTAATGATGGGGTCATTGTGTCATTATACTCCTTATTACGCGCTCCTCCGGTGATAAAACAAATAACAAAATGAATCGATGTTCTACTTATTCATCATTTCAATAATAATGACACAAAAACATCATTCGCTTTTCCTGTTTTATCTACCAAATATAAGAGCGTGCGCATCGTGCCGGGTCATGGTCATTATACAAACTCCACCACAATATAGGACAATGACGTGAGGTCAATATTTGTGTCGTTTATGTTTACTAAGAACCTCAGGGGCTGTCCTCAATCTGGCTCCTCCCCTGACACGCCCACCACTGACCAATTAGAGCTCTTTACTAATACTATTAATTCATCTCCATGTCCAGGTAATATGAGGGGTATTTTCAAATTTTTTTACGTTTTTTTTACCGCCTAGTCATAGCCCCCAGCTTATGATTCTTTAACTCTTAAAATGCTGGTGTTCAGAAAATGTATGACACAAACTTCACTATGGACAATCGCTTCTTGACAATAAGCTGATCACAAAGTGTCCCCCTGCTGGGACCCCGGCGATCAGAGATAATCTGTGGGGAAACCTGGCAGTAAGTGTTCAGTTTCCCTGCAGCGCCAACCACAGGAGAGATGAAGTATTACACAGTGTCCATTCATATCAGTGTGTTGTGTGAGTAATACAGGACAGGACGGGACCTCCAGAGACGCTCTATGTAACCGATCTCCACTCTGACCGAGAGTCCTGAACAGAGGACCCCCCAATATTACTAATATTCACTAACACGGGGTATAAATATGGGGTCTCTAAACTGGACAACCCCTTTAATAACCTGTGACCCATCCTTGAAAACATCCGGTTATGTTGACCATAAAATCGAAAATTTACTGGACAGAAAATCAAGAATGTGTAAAATAATCGACTCGCAATTCATCGGTTCCTATAGGGGGCGCTTGTATATTTTTGAAATAATCACCAATGAAAACGTTCCGTCGCTTTCTTATATACTGGGTGGGGGAGGGGTTAATAATTTGGTAAGATGCATTAAGTCGGTAAAAATTATGCAAATTGCAAAAAACATAATTGCGCTCGTGACGTGATAAAATGTATGGAAATCGCTAAACATGTAAGAACTTCTCTCATGGCGGCCGTGCAGATTAAACCAAAATATTACACCAAAAATTGCGCAGTCTTTAGTCAATTTTCCAGCCCCTTTTTCTAGACACAAATCTATCGAATTTGGCGAAGAAAGTATCTAAAAACACATAATATATTATTGGGCGCAATTGGCTTAGTAAATCTCCCATTTTCCATTTCAATTCCTCACCATTTTTAGATCTCTGCTTGCAGTCAGTGAATAGGAATATTGTTCTTTTTACATCCACATACTTGCCAAAAGTTTACATTTTTATACTATTCTGTGTGCTTTTAGGGTGTTCTCTGTTGTAACCCGGGGTGGGGATTACATTTCCCATGATTTGGGATGTTTTATGTCGGTAATTATGAGACTTGGATCCCACCCTGACTTAATACTTCTCACAGCTGAGGGTTTTGTTACAGTGTATTCAGCGCAGACAATTCCCTGTGAGATAAATGTAGCAGCAGAACAAATCTCTCTACTGTCCGGATAGTTTGTTACAATGTATCAGTGCAGGTAAATGTATCAGTCTGGAGTCCAGGATACTTACCTCACAGAAGATGGTCTAGACTGATACATTGTAACAAATCCTCAGCTGTGAGAGGTAAGGAAGGATTTTCAGTCTCTAGATGTAAACAAGAACATTCACACTCACTGACAGCAATCAGAGATCTTGAAAATGGAAAATAATTGAAACAAAGTGTTAGAAAGTTGCAGAACTTTTACATGGAGCCCCTTCCCGTATCTGATGAAGACATCTGCCTCCTTATTTTCTTTCCTGTCGTCGTCCGACCGCTAAAAACAATCGTAAACGAAGAAGAGAAACATTTCTAGCATTTATTTTTCTTCTTTACAAATTGAAAGTTTCATTTTTTTTTCCCCAAAAAAAAGTGATTGACGACCTGATAATATAAATTCTGTGTTTGTGTCATCCTGATAGACTGACATGAGAATAGGAGAGGGGCGGGAATCAGGGGTCAGCGCGTTATCAGGGAGGAGAACCATCCAGAAACGTATGACAGCTCCTCATAAAGAAGAAAGTGGAACGTGCGACAGCCAGGAGTGACAGCTGCGGGGGGAGGGACGCCTCAAATCCGTAAACACCACCAATCTCAATCCTACAAGACAATGGAGCGACCGCCGCCGCCCCGTCCATTGTTTTAATATTGTGTCAGTCCCCAAAAAACACAGAAAAAAAGATGGAGACATAAAATCAAAGTTGTCGCTTCATCGCGCTCGTTACAATTTCATCTCTTTGTCGGGGCTGAATGGACATTGTTAACCCCTCAATGAGCGCAGCGGCTCTGACCCCAGAAACAGGCGACTCTGCCGGGATCTATGAAAGATATAATGACTGCAGCTCGGCGTTACCTGTCGCTGATCTGAGGTCCCGGGCAGAGCCCAGCGCCACCAGGTGACTCCACGCAGCCCTCACCCCTAGAGCACAGTGGCAGTTGTTTAGCCACATGTCATTCGCCCAACCACCGTACACGTCTCAGTACGCAATAAAGAATGAAGCGCGTCGCCTGCGCCATTTTCCTGATGTTTTCGGATGATTCATGGCCCCATACGTGAGATAATTCTACAGCCTATGATGAGGCAGCGACTGGAGGGTTCATTTGTGGGTATATTTGACAGAACCAGTGTTATAGTTCCTGCTATGATTCCTCCCCGCAGGAGGCTCAAACTATCACCCCAATTTCTCCCATTGGTGAGGGGGGGCGGGGTCTTGGTCTCCTGCATGTGACAAGATGTGTTGCTGGAGGAGCAGAGTCTGAGGGATCCCCCTGTTCTTCACCCTCCTGCTTGGATCTCCAGTCCGGGGCTTTGTTGTGGTGGGGGCTGGGATGTAGAGCAGGCGGACACCAGGGATGGAACACTAATAAACCCCAAGACGTGTCCAGGAAGACGGAGCGAACCACGAGGCAAAGTAACGGAGAAACAGACAGAAGATCATCACAGAGACGAGAGAAACACCCAAAACGCTGGTGAAGAGGGGGGGGGGGGCTGGATAACTGTAAACCGCAGCTCTGGATGTGACTAGAGTATATTGTATTCTCTGTGCTGATACATTTCTTAATATATAGTAATAGGGGTCAGGTCTGGTTAGAAAAAAAATTATATACAGAGCTCTAAATCCCCTGCATAGACAGAGTTACGTGATAACATTCTGCTGCCTGCAGCCACCACTAGAGGGAGCTCACTACATGCAGATATATACAGCTCCCATAGAGTTACATGATAACATTCTGCTGCCTGCAGCCACCACTAGAGGGAGCTCACTACATGCAGATATATACAGCTCCCATAGAGTTACATGATAACATTCTGCTGTCTGCAGCCACCACTAGGGGGAGCTCACTACATACAGATATATACAGCTCCCATAGAGTTACATGATAACATTCTGCTGTCTGCAGCCACCACTAGGGGGAGCTCACTACATACAGATATATACAGCTCCCATAGAGTTACATGATAACATTCTGCTGTCTGCAGCCACCACTAGAGGGAGCTCACTACATACAGATATACACAGCTCCCATAGAGTTACATGATAATATTCTGCTGCATGCAGCCACCACTAGAGGGAGCTCACTACATGCAGATATATACAGCTCCCATAGAGTTACATGATAACATTCTGCTGCCTGCAGGCACCACTAGGGGGAGCTCACTACATACAGATATATACAGCTCCCATAGAGTTACATGATAACATTCTGCTGCCTGCAGCCACCACTAGAGGGAGCTCACTACATACAGATATATACAGCTCCCATAGAGATACATGATAATATTCTGCTGCCTGCAGTCTCCACTAGGGGGAGCTCACTACATACAGATATATACAGCTCCCATAGAGTTACATGATACCATTTTGCTGCCTGCAGCCACCACTAGAGGGAGCTCACTGCATACAGATATATACAGTTCCCATAGAGTTACATGATAACATTCTGCTGCCTGCAGTCTCCACCAGGGGGAGCTCACTACATACAGATATATACAGCTCCCATAGCGTTACATGATAACATTCTGCTACCTGCAGCCACCACTAGGGGGAGCTCACTACATACAGATATATACAGCTCCCATAGAGTTACATGATAACATTCTGCTGCCTGCAGTCACCACTAGGGGGAGCACATTACATACAGATATATACAGCTCCCATAGAGTTACATGATAACATTCTACTGCCTGCAGCCACCACTAGGGGGCGCTCACTACATACAGATATATACAGCTCCGATAGAGTTACATAATAACATTCTGCTACCTGCAGTCACCACTAGGGGGAGCTCACTACATACAGATATATACAGCTCCCATAGAGTTACATGATAACATTCTGCTGCCTGCAGCCACCACTAGAGGGAGCACACTACATACAGATATATACAGCTCCCATAGAGTTACATGATAATATTCTGCTGCCGGCAGCCACCACTAGGGGGAGCTCACTACATACAGATATATACAGCTCCCATAGAGTTACATGATAACATTCTGCTGCCTGCAGCCACCACTAGAGGGAGCTCACTACATACAGATATATACAGCTCCCATAGAGATACATGATAATATTCTGCTGCCTGCAGTCTCCACTAGGGGGAGCTCACTACATACAGATATATACAGCTCCCATAGAGTTACATGATACCATTTTGCTGCCTGCAGCCACCACTAGAGGGAGCTCACTGCATACAGATATATACAGTTCCCATAGAGTTACATGATAACATTCTGCTGCCTGCAGTCTCCACCAGGGGGAGCTCACTACATACAGATATATACAGCTCCCATAGCGTTACATGATAACATTCTGCTACCTGCAGCCACCACTAGGGGGAGCTCACTACATACAGATATATACAGCTCCCATAGAGTTACATGATAACATTCTGCTGCCTGCAGCCACCACTAGAGGGAGCTCACTACATGCAGATATATACAGCTCCCATAGAGTTACATGATAACATTCTGCTGTCTGCAGCCACCACTAGGGGGAGCTCACTACATACAGATATATACAGCTCCCATAGAGTTACATGATAACATTCTGCTGTCTGCAGCCACCACTAGGGGGAGCTCACTACATACAGATATATACAGCTCCCATAGAGTTACATGATAACATTCTGCTGTCTGCAGCCACCACTAGAGGGAGCTCACTACATACAGATATACACAGCTCCCATAGAGTTACATGATAATATTCTGCTGCATGCAGCCACCACTAGAGGGAGCTCACTACATGCAGATATATACAGCTCCCATAGAGTTACATGATAACATTCTGCTGCCTGCAGGCACCACTAGGGGGAGCTCACTACATACAGATATATACAGCTCCCATAGAGTTACATGATAACATTCTGCTGCCTGCAGCCACCACTAGAGGGAGCTCACTACATACAGATATATACAGCTCCCATAGAGATACATGATAATATTCTGCTGCCTGCAGTCTCCACTAGGGGGAGCTCACTACATACAGATATATACAGCTCCCATAGAGTTACATGATACCATTTTGCTGCCTGCAGCCACCACTAGAGGGAGCTCACTGCATACAGATATATACAGTTCCCATAGAGTTACATGATAACATTCTGCTGCCTGCAGTCTCCACCAGGGGGAGCTCACTACATACAGATATATACAGCTCCCATAGCGTTACATGATAACATTCTGCTACCTGCAGCCACCACTAGGGGGAGCTCACTACATACAGATATATACAGCTCCCATAGAGTTACATGATAACATTCTGCTGCCTGCAGTCACCACTAGGGGGAGCACATTACATACAGATATATACAGCTCCCATAGAGTTACATGATAACATTCTACTGCCTGCAGCCACCACTAGGGGGCGCTCACTACATACAGATATATACAGCTCCGATAGAGTTACATAATAACATTCTGCTACCTGCAGTCACCACTAGGGGGAGCTCACTACATACAGATATATACAGCTCCCATAGAGTTACATGATAACATTCTGCTGCCTGCAGCCACCACTAGAGGGAGCACACTACATACAGATATATACAGCTCCCATAGAGTTACATGATAATATTCTGCTGCCGGCAGCCACCACTAGGGGGAGCTCACTACATACAGATATATACAGCTCCCATAGAGTTACATGATAACATTCTGCTGCCTGCAGCCACCACTAGAGGGATCTCACTACATACAGATATATACAGCTCCCATAGAGATACATGATAATATTCTGCTGCCTGCAGTCTCCACTAGGGGGAGCTCACTACATACAGATATATACAGCTCCCATAGAGTTACATGATACCATTTTGCTGCCTGCAGCCACCACTAGAGGGAGCTCACTGCATACAGATATATACAGTTCCCATAGAGTTACATGATAACATTCTGCTGCCTGCAGTCTCCACCAGGGGGAGCTCACTACATACAGATATATACAGCTCCCATAGCGTTACATGATAACATTCTGCTACCTGCAGCCACCACTAGGGGGAGCTCACTACATACAGATATATACAGCTCCCATAGAGTTACATGATAACATTCTGCTGCCTGCAGTCACCACTAGGGGGAGCACATTACATACAGATATATACAGCTCCCATAGAGTTACATGATAACATTCTACTGCCTGCAGCCACCACTAGGGGGCGCTCACTACATACAGATATATACAGCTCCGATAGAGTTACATAATAACATTCTGCTACCTGCAGTCACCACTAGGGGGAGCTCACTACATACAGATATATACAGCTCCCATAGAGTTACATGATAACATTCTGCTGCCTGCAGCCACCACTAGAGGGAGCACACTACATACAGATATATACAGCTCCCATAGAGTTACATGATAATATTCTGCTGCCGGCAGCCACCACTAGGGGGAGCTCACTACATACAGATATATACAGCTCCCATAGAGTTACATGATAACATTCTACTGCTTGCAGCCACCACTAGGGGGCGCTCACTACATACAGATATATACAGCTCCCATAGAGTTACATGATAACATTCTACTGCCTGCAGTCACCACTAGGGGGAGCTCACTACATACAGATATATACAGCTCCCATAGAGTTACATGATAACATTCTACTGCCTGCAGTCACCACTAGGGGGAGCTCACTACATACAGATATATACAGCTCCCATAGAGTTACATGATAACATTCTACTGCCTGCAGTCACCACTAGGGGGAGTTCACTACATGCTGTATAGTTATTGAGTTCTATGTATAACAGTATACAGTGAGCTCCCCCTTCTGGTGGTTGTAGGTAGTGAGCCTTTTATTATATAACTATGACTATGCAGTAGATTTGGAGCTCTGACTATTATAAAACTCTGACTCTATAACGAAATTTTATGAAATTCATCAGCACAGATATTGGATGAGGGGGGTGAAGATTGTCCGCCTTGTTCTGACTTCTGTGGCCACTAATGTCAGGGTTTTTTTTCTTTGCCGCGTTCTGATAAGTCTTCGGATCAGGGGTAAAATCTTCCCGTCAGACGTTGTGATTATTAATATTGACTAGTAAAGATGATGTTATAAAAGGTCTGAGACGCCGCGGTTTTTCTTCCGTTTTACCTGTAACGATCATCTCCGTGAAGGAAACGATTCTTTGGTATAATTTGTCGGTTGTGCCCTGATCTCGGGGGCCGCGGCCGGGGGGGGGGGGGGTGTTTACATGTTCTGTATATAGGCCGGCGCGGAGATCAGTACAGTATATATATATATACATTTCATGTGGGGTTTGAAGCTTTTGCCGCGGTTTATTGTATAGGACGTAATCAGGTTTGTTTACGGCAGCAAAATCCGTCTGTTTATCTCGTACACGTGGAGCATGAAAGCGCCAAATCGGATCATGACATGGGGGGAGGGGCTTTCTTTAAGCCACAGCGACTACATTCAATATATGTTTTAAAAAGCGTAATTGTCCTGACGAGATAATGACCTTCCGTCCCGTTGGCTGCGGCGGCTCCTTTGTGTAGCCGCGTCGGGTCGTGTTGTGGCTGCAGCAGTCGGCGTGGAAGAAATCCGTGTCTGCCATCGAATGGCAAATCTAATCCCCCCTCTCCCAGTGACATGTTTGCTTTTCCCTACACAAAGGAGTCGGTGTGTAATGTGGAGACTAAACACAACGTCCCGGCGCTAATTACCGACCTGCCCGTCCCAATCACAATGTAGATCCGCTGCCGCAGCGGCGAAACCTAAACCGCAACCAGACCCCACAAGCCACGAGCTGCGGAGGACAGAGGGGGACATTGTTACATTGTAACACGAGAAGTTATTTATTATGTCTGACTGCAAATTGCAGCTAAAAGTAAAACAACAACTTATTAGAGGAGTTAAATACAAAATGCCTAAAAGACCCCGAGAACCCGAAACACCGAGACCCCGAAACACCGAGACCCCGAGACGCCGAGACCCCGAAACACCGAGACGCCGAGACCCCGAAACACCGAGACGCCGAGACCCCGAGACGCCGAGGTTTTTATTACTTTTTCTTTTTACTATATTTTTGTTTCAAATTTATTTTCTATATTTTATTTTTAAATTTTTGTTGTTTATATGAAAAATTCTATTAACTTTTTAATCCCAGATTTGGGTTTTATTCCAAAAGTTTCAGAGGGAAATATTTATTATAGAAGGATTTATTCCCATTCCTACCGATAATCCGTCCTCAAGTCGTGACAAGAAATTGTTCAAATCGGTCGGATCATAACATTTTGTATCCGCCAAGAAGAAGAAATATTCAATTGCACTCATTTTTGGTCCATCGGAAAACTATTAATATATAATAATAAGAAATAATAAAAAAATAATAAATAAAATGAAATAATAATAATAAATAATAATAATAAATAATAATAATAAATAATAATAATAAATAATAATAATAAATAATAATAATAACCACCACCACAACAAAGCCCTGGACAGGAGATCCAAGCAGGATATTTATACTCCGTATTAGTGAATTCTGGGTAATATTGGGGGGGTCCTCTGTTCAGGATCCTCATCTCTCGGTCAGAGTGGAGAATCATAATAATAATAATAATAATAATAATAAAATGTAGGTCCCCCATTGGTCATGTTTAGGACTCAAGAGGTCGGCCCTTCCTTTGCATCAAAGTATTTTAAGTTGAGAAAATACAATGGCTAGAGCAGGACCCCCACCCTGACACTTTATCCTGATCGCCATCTCCTGGCCCCCATCACAAAAAGTAACTAATCAGCTGATGTGTCTCAAGTTCTAAACAAGGGAGGAGCTTAAAGGAAAACTCCATGAACATTGTAAACCTTGGCTCTCCTGTTGGGGTCATTTAGTTCCTCCCCAGCGCAGTGTAAAGTCTCGGTGCCCCCTGTACCCCCTGTGCCCCCCGTTACAGTCTGGTTTCTACACAGCAGCAGCTTGGGGCAATTATTTCTATGCCAGTAATTAGGTGTCAGGCTCCTCCCCTTCCTCTAGACAAGCATTCGTTTTTAGGAGTACCTAGTCATGTGACCACTAAGCTCCGCCCAGAGTAGGAAATATTTGGCTACTAACAGTTGAAATAATGTATCGATGTTCCATTTCCGTTCTTCAGCTTCGTCCCGGTCATCACTTTGGTCCCCCTGGGGGAGGGGTCATCGAAACATTATGTGATATCCGGAAGGTGCGAATGGCGACGTCCCGGAAGGTTCCAGTTCTGCGCCCGGTCGCGGGTTCTGCTGGAACGGCCGGGAAGTGACTGGAGACGTTTCTTACGAATATTCCAGACTGAGGATTTGTCAAGTAACTTTCTCCGAAGTTTCTTCCTCCTTCAGTTTGTCGGTATTTTTCATCCTTCACTTCCGTTAATTAGGAGAAAGTTTCTGCGTAAACTCTAAATCTTCATCTGTAAAGACAATCAGGCGCAAATCCTCGCCATCTCCTGTCTGTACGACACACGGGGGGACGCGTAAACATCAAGGTGACGGATGACGATTTCATTCTATTTATTGGGACTGTAAAGAAGGACTTTATAGACGGCGCCGCCAGGACGCAGCGAGGAGACGCCCGGAAAATCTACTGCAGATTAGAACAGCGCTAGAGCCGCCGCGGGGTGTCACCTGGACGCAGCGAGGAGACGCCCGGAAAATCTACTGCAGATTAGAACAGCGCTAGAGCCGCCGCGGGGTGTCACCTGGACGCAGCGAGGAGACGCCCGGAAAATCGACTGCAGATTAGAACAGCGCTAGAGCCGCCGCGGGGTGTCACCTGGACGCAGCGAGGAGACGCCCGGAAAATCTACTGCAGATTAGAACAGCGCTAGAGCCGCCGCGGGGTGTCACCTGGACGCAGCGAGGAGACGCCCGGAAAATCTACTGCAGATTAGAACAGCGCTAGAGCCGCCGCGGGGTGTCACCTGGACGCAGCGAGGAAACGCCAGGAAAATCTACTGCAGATTAGAACAGCGCTAGAGCCGCCGCGGGGTGTCACCTGGACGCAGCGAGGAGACGCCCGGAAAATCGACTGCAGATTAGAACAGCGCTAGAGCCGCCGCGGGGTGTCACCTGGACGCAGCGAGGAAACGCCAGGAAAATCTACTGCAGATTAGAACAGCGCTAGAGCCGCCGCGGGGTGTCACCTGGACGCAGCGAGGAGACGCCCGGAAAATCTACTGCAGATTAGAACAGCGCTAGAGCCGCCGCGGGGTGTCACCTGGACGCAGCGAGGAGACGCCCGGAAAATCTACTGCAGATTAGAACAGCGCTAGAGCCGCCGCGGGGTGTCACCTGGACGCAGCGAGGAGACGCCCGGAAAATCTACTGCAGATTAGAACAGCGCTAGAGCCGCCGCGGGGTGTCACCTGGACGCAGCGAGGAGACGCCCGGAAAATCTACTGCAGATTAGAACAGCGCTAGAGCCGCCGCGGGGTGTCACCTGGACGCAGCGAGGAGACGCCCGGAAAATCTACTGCAGATTAGAACAGCGCTAGAGCCGCCGCGGGGTGTCACCTGGACGCAGCGAGGAGACGCCCGGAAAATCTACTGCAGATTAGAACAGCGCTAGAGCCGCCGCGGGGTGTCACCAGGACGCAGCGAGGAGACGCCCGGAAAATCTACTGCAGATTAGAACAGCGCTAGAGGGGCCGCGGGGTGTCACCTGGACGCAGCGAGGAGACGCCCGGAAAATCTACTGCAGATTAGAACAGCGCTAGAGCCGCCGCGGGGT
This sequence comes from Rhinoderma darwinii, assembly GCF_050947455.1. Classification (NCBI taxonomy): domain Eukaryota; kingdom Metazoa; phylum Chordata; class Amphibia; order Anura; family Rhinodermatidae; genus Rhinoderma; species Rhinoderma darwinii. The sequence continues at coordinate 1,521,228 of NC_134689.1, read as the reverse complement.
GTCACCTGGACGCAGCGAGGAGACGCCCGGAAAATCGACTGCAGATTAGAACAGCGCTAGAGCCGCCGCGGGGTGTCACCTGGACGCAGCGAGGAGACGCCCGGAAAATCGACTGCAGATTAGAACAGCGCTAGAGCCGCCGCGGGGTGTCACCTGGACGCAGAATGGCGGCTGTACCTGGAGGTCGGTCAGAGCTGGAGGGAGGGACGTTGTACGGATACATTGTTACAAAAGGGTTTAGATTATCTGATGGGGGGGGGGAATGACTACGCTGATACATTGTAGCAAACCCTCAACTGTGTGATCAGGACAAGGTCAGGATGCGTTTTCAGCCTCTGAATGTAAACAATTAATGTCCCCATTCACTGTGCGCAAGCAGAGATGGGAGGGCATAATTGGAACTCAAAGGAGGAGAATTTATCAATTTATGCGCCAAAAATTATATCGTAAAATGCGACTTTTCCAAGACCTCAATTTTTTTGCATTTATCAAAGTTTTGCGCCTTTTTCCCATATGATTTGCTTTGTCCGGCAATTTGACGGTTAATGTGGGTGTGGCTTAAACTGAGTTTTCAATCAAGTCACATTTATGAAGAGCGCTCCGGAAAAAGCTGCAAATAAATTGCGCAGTCGTTCTCCAAGAAATCCGTGGAGCACATTCCTACCCTGTGACGCTTTCTCACCGGTTTCTCATACTTCAGACTTCTGTATTAAATATTCGTTATTGAGGCGCGTTAAGCGGTGAAAATCTTGCCGGACGCCAAACGGAAAAATCAGAAACGGGGTCCACACCGCAGATACCAACGTTTCTACAAGCAGCGCAGACACCACAGCCCCCTGAATAGTGTCCGACCACAGCTGCGGACCGCGCTGCCCTTCACCACGGCGACTCCTCCCCCGGCGACGCGCAGCTTGAGGCGGTTTTCAGGCTTACGCCGTTGATTTCCACGCTATTTCGTGCTTACAGCGCCGACTTCCTCCAGATTACTCGATCCCCCGCTACGTCCCGTGCAATGACGCCAGAGTCGCCACGCGGCTAAACTTTGATATAACCTGCGACTCTTTGATTTATTGCGCATTAACGGGTGAAATGTCGCACGTCATGAAACGTTTTATCCAGTCGTAAAAAGAACGGACATGATGAAGATATGAACGCAGCGAGCGCACGTTTCATGAATTAGACGCTCCGCGCACACGGTTTGAAATGTCGCGTTACAGAAAAGTGAGTTTCGTTTTTACGCCGATGATCATTTCCCGCGTGACGATTAGAAATCCGCAGAACATTTCACAACCAACAAACTTGACTTTTTCCTTAAATTCGGAAACGATAGAAATGTTTACAGGATAAATGTCTCCTCCTCCTCGCGGTAATAACGGCAATAACGGCGAGTAGTTCCACGTACAATGTCCATGAAATATACAGCGCAGGATCCGCGTCCGGCGAGGACATAAATCCTCCCTACGTATAGAGATGTAAATGTGCCGACAGCTGGCGACGAGATATTCTGGTAATCGCGGGCGCTTTATGGTAACACCTCGTGCAGATGGCGATCACATATCTCACACACCGAAGAAACGGCGAAACAACTTCAAGCAGCGATTGGGCCGCGCAACGAGAGGCACCATATGTTCAATGGCTCCGTCCCCCATATTTACACTAACGCAGGGAGGCGGCGCGTGACGCAATCAACAAGTGACACGAATACGACGGAGAAACCGCAATGTGAACCGCAGTCACCACGAAAACTCACAGAATATACAATATATACACAGAAAACCATGCAGTCACCTCTACAGATCTGCAGAACATCGCTCCTCTACCTCCTGACAGATACATAGTGATATATCCCGCAGATTATTACACCACTGACCTCTCTACAGATCTGCAGAACATCGCTCCTCTACCTCCTGACAGATACATAGTGATATATCCCGCAGATTATTACACCACTGACCTCTCTACAGATCTGCAGAACATCGCTCCTCTACCTCCTGACAGATACATAGTGATATATCCTGCAGATTATTACACCACTGACCTCTCTGCAGATCTGCAGAACATTGCTCCTCTACCTCCTGACCGATACATAGTAATATATCCTGCAGATTATTACACCACTGACCTCTCTGCAGATCTGCAGAACATTGCTCCTCTACCTCCTGACCGATACATAGTAATATATCCTGCAGCTTATTACACCACTGACCTCTCTACAGATCTGCAGAACATCGCTCCTCTACCTCCTGACAGATACATAGTGATATATCCTGCAGATTATTACACCACTGACCTCTCTACAGATCTGAAGGCCATTGCTCCTCTACCTCCTGACAGATACATAGTGATATATCCTGCAGATTATTACACCACTGACCTCTCTACAGATCTGCAGAACATTGCTCCTCCACCTCCTGACAGATACATAGTGATATATCCTGCAGATTATTACACCACTGACCTCTCTATAGATCTGCAGAACATTGCTCCTCTACCTCCTGACAGATACATAGTGATATATCCTGCAGATTATTACACCACTGACCTCTCTACAGATCTGCAGAACATTGCTCCTCTACCTCCTGACAGATACATAATTATATATCCTGCAGATTATTACACCACTGACCTCTCTACAGATCTGCAGAACATCGCTCCTCTACCTCCTGACAGATACATAGTGATATATCCTGCAGATTATTACACCACTGACCTCTCTACAGATCTGCAGAACATCGCTCCTCTACCTCCTGACAGATACATAGTGATATATCCTGCAGATTATTACACCACTGACCTCTCTACAGATCTGCAGAACATTGCTCCTCTACCTCCTGACTGATACATAGTGATATATCCTGCAGATTATTACACCACTGACCTCTCTACAGATCTGCAGAACATTGCTCCTCCACCTCCTGACAGATACATAGTGATATATCCTGCAGATTATTACACCACTGACCTCTCTACAGATCTGCAGAACATTGCTCCTCTACCTCCTGACAGATACATAGTGATATATCCTGCAGATTATTACACCACTGACCTCTACAGATCTGCAGAACATTGCTCCTCTACCTCCTGACAGATACATAGTGATATATCCTGCAGATTATTACACCACTGACCTCTCTACAGATCTGCAGAACATTGCTCCTCTACCTCCTGACAGATACATAGTGATATATCCTGCAGATTATTACACCACTGACCTCTACAGATCTGTAGAACATTGCTCCTCTACCTCCTGACAGATACATAGTGATATATCCTGCAGATTATTACACCACTGACCTCTCTACAGATCTGCAGAACATTGCTCCTCTACCTCCTGACAGATACATAGTGATATATCCTGCAGATTATTACACCACTGACCTCTCTACAGATCTGCAGAACATCGCTCCTCTACCTCCAGACAGATACATAGTGATATATCCTGCAGATTATTACACCACTGACCTCTCTACAGATCTGCAGAACATTGCTCCTCTACCTCCGGACAGATACATAGTGATATATCCTGCAGATTATTACACCACTGACCCCTCTACAGATCTGCAGAACATTGCTCCTCTACCTCCTGACAGATACACAGTGATATATCCTGCAGATTATTACACCACTGACCTCTCTACAGATCTGTAGAACATTGCTCCTCTACCTCCTGACAGATACATAGTAATATATCCTGCAGATTATTACACCACTGACCTCTCTACAGATCTGCAGAACATCGCTCCTCCACCTCCTGTCAGATACATAGTGATATATCCTGCAGATTATTACACCACTGACCTCTCTACAGATCTGCAGAACATTGCTCCTCTACCTCCGGACAGATACATAGTGATATATCCTGCAGATTATTACACCACTGACCTCTCTACAGATCTGCAGAACATTGCTCCTCTACCTCCTGACAGATACATAGTGATATATCCTGCAGAGTATTACACCACTGACCTCTCTACAGAGCTGCAGAACATTGCTCCTCTACCTCCTGACAGATACATAGTGATATATCCTGCAGATTATTACACCACTGACCTCTCTACAGATCTGCAGAACATTGCTCCTCTACCTCCTGACAGATACATAGTGATATATCCTGCAGATTATTACACCACTGACCTCTCTACAGATCTGCAGAGCATCGCTCCTCTACCTCCTGACAGATACATAGTGATATATCCTGCAGATTATTACACCACTGACCTCTCTACAGATCTGCAGATCATCGCTCCTCTACCTCCTGACAGATACATAGTGATATATCCTGCAGATTATTACACCACTGACCTCTCTACAGATCTGCAGAACATTGCTCCTCTACCTCCTGACAGATACATAGTGATATATCCTGCAGATTATTACACCACTGACCTCTCTACAGATCTGCAGAGCATCGCTCCTCTACCTCCTGACAGATACATAGTGATATATCCTGCAGATTATTACACCACTGACCTCTCTACAGATCTGCAGATCATCGCTCCTCTACCTCCTGACAGATACATAGTGATATATCCTGCAGATTATTACACCACTGACCTCTCTACAGATCTGCAGAACATTGCTCCTCCACCTCCTGACAGATACATAGTGATATATCCTGCAGATTATTACACCACTGACTTCTCTACAGATCTGCAGAACATTGCTCCTCTACCTCCTGACAGATACATAGTGATATATCCTGCAGATTATTACACCACTGACCTCTACAGATCTGCAGAACATTGCTCCTCTACCTCCTGACAGATACATAGTGATATATCCTGCAGATTATTACACCACTGACCTCTCTACAGATCTGCAGAACATTGCTCCTCTACCTCCTGACAGATACATAGTGATATATCCTGCAGATTATTACACCACTGACCTCTACAGATCTGCAGAACATTGCTCCTCTACCTCCTGACAGATACATAGTGATATATCCTGCAGATTATTACACCACTGACCTCTCTACAGATCTGCAGAACATTGCTCCTCTACCTCCTGACAGATACATAGTGATATATCCTGCAGATTATTACACCACTGACCTCTCTACAGATCTGCAGAACATCGCTCCTCTACCTCCAGACAGATACATAGTGATATATCCTGCAGATTATTACACCACTGACCTCTCTACAGATCTGCAGAACATTGCTCCTCTACCTCCGGACAGATACATAGTGATATATCCTGCAGATTATTACACCACTGACCCCTCTACAGATCTGCAGAACATTGCTCCTCTACCTCCTGACAGATACACAGTGATATATCCTGCAGATTATTACACCACTGACCTCTCTACAGATCTGCAGAACATTGCTCCTCTACCTCCTGACAGATACATAGTAATATATCCTGCAGATTATTACACCACTGACCTCTCTACAGATCTGCAGAACATCGCTCCTCCACCTCCTGTCAGATACATAGTGATATATCCTGCAGATTATTACACCACTGACCTCTCTACAGATCTGCAGAACATTGCTCCTCTACCTCCGGACAGATACATAGTGATATATCCTGCAGATTATTACACCACTGACCTCTCTACAGATCTGCAGAACATTGCTCCTCTACCTCCTGACAGATACATAGTGATATATCCTGCAGAGTATTACACCACTGACCTCTCTACAGAGCTGCAGAACATTGCTCCTCTACCTCCTGACAGATACATAGTGATATATCCTGCAGATTATTACACCACTGACCTCTCTACAGATCTGCAGAACATTGCTCCTCTACCTCCTGACAGATACATAGTGATATATCCTGCAGATTATTACACCACTGACCTCTCTACAGATCTGCAGAGCATCGCTCCTCTACCTCCTGACAGATACATAGTGATATATCCTGCAGATTATTACACCACTGACCTCTCTACAGATCTGCAGATCATCGCTCCTCTACCTCCTGACAGATACATAGTGATATATCCTGCAGATTATTACACCACTGACCTCTCTACAGATCTGCAGAACATTGCTCCTCTACCTCCTGACAGATACATAGTGATATATCCTGCAGATTATTACACCACTGACCTCTCTACAGATCTGCAGAGCATCGCTCCTCTACCTCCTGACAGATACATAGTGATATATCCTGCAGATTATTACACCACTGACCTCTCTACAGATCTGCAGATCATCGCTCCTCTACCTCCTGACAGATACATAGTGATATATCCTGCAGATTATTACACCACTGACCTCTCTACAGATCTGCAGAACATTGCTCCTCCACCTCCTGACAGATACATAGTGATATATCCTGCAGATTATTACACCACTGACCTCTCTACAGATCTGCAGAGCATCGCTCCTCTACCTCCTGACAGAAACATAGTGATATATCCTGCAGATTATTACACCACTGACCTCTCTACAGATCTGCAGAACATTGCTCCTCTACCTCCTCACAGATACATAGTGATATATTCTGCAGATTATTACACCACTGACCTCTCTAGAGATCTGCAGAACATTGCTCCTCCACCTCCTGACAGATACATAGTGATATATCCTGCAGATTATTACCACTGACCTCTCTACAGATCTGCAGAACATTGCTCCTCTACCTCCTGACAGATACATAGTGATATATCCTGCAGATTATTACATCACTGACCTCTCTACAGATCTGCAGAACATTGCTCCTCCACCTCCTGACAGATACATAGTGATATATCCTGCAGATTATTACACCACTGACCTCTCCACAGATCTGCAGAACATTGCTCCTCTACCTCCTGACAGATACATAGTGATATATCCTGCAGATTATTACACCACTGACCTCTCCACAGATCTGCAGAACATTGCTCCTCCACCTCCTGACAGATACATAGTGATATATCCTGCAGATTATTACACCACTGACCTCTCTACAGATCTGCAGAACATTGCTCCTCTACCTCCTGACAGATACATAGTGATATATCCTGCAGACTATTACACCACTGACCTCTCTACAGATCTGCAGAACATTGCTCCTCTACCCCCTGACAGATACATAGTGATATATCCTGCAGATTATTACACCACTGACCTCTCTACAGATCTGCAGAACATTGCTCCTCTACCTCCTGACAGATACATAGTGATATATGCTGCAGATTATTACACCACTGACCTCTCTACAGATCTGCAGAACATTGCTCCTCCACCTCCTGACAGATACATAGTGATATATCCTGCAGACTATTACACCACTGACCTCTCTACAGATCTGCAGAACATTGCTCCTCTACCTCCTGACAGATACATAGTGATATATCCTGCAGATTATTACACCACTGACCTCTCTACAGATCTGCAGAACATTGCTCCTCCACCTCCTGACAGATACATAGTGATATATCCTGCAGACTATTACACCACTGACCTCTCTACAGATCTGCAGAACATTGCTCCTCTACCTCCTGACAGATACATAGTGATATATCATGCAGATTATTACACCACTGACCTCTCTACAGATCTGCAGAACATTGCTCCTCCACCTCCTGACAGATACATAGTGATATATCCTGCAGACTATTACACCACTGACCTCTCTACAGATCTGCAGAACATTGCTCCTCTACCTCCTGACAGATACATAGTGATATATCCTGCAGATTATTACACCACTGACCTCTCTACAGATCTGCAGAACATTGCTCCTCTACCTCCTGACAGATACATAGTGATATATCCTGCAGATTATTACATCACTGACCTCTCTACAGATCTGCAGAACATTGCTCCTCTACCTCCTGACAGATACATAGTGATATATCCTGCAGATTATTACACCACTGACCTCTTTACAGATCTGCAGAACATTGCTCCTCTACCTCCTGACAGATACATAGTGATATATCCTGCAGATTATTACACCACTGACCTCTCTACAGATCTGCAGAACATCGCTCCTCCACCTCCTGACAGATACATAATGATATATCCTGCAGATTATTACACCACTGACCTCTCTATAGATCTGCAGAACATTGCTCCTCTACCTCCTGACAGGTACATAGTGATATATCCTGCAGATTATTACACCACTGACCTCTCTACAGATCTGCAGAACATTGCTCCTCTACCTCCAGACAGATACATAATGATATATCCTGCAGACTATTACACCACTGACATCTCTACAGATCTGCAGAACATCGCTCCTCCACCTCCTGACAGATACATAGTGATATATCCTGCAGATTATTACACCACTGACCTCTCTACAGATCTGCAGAACATTGCTCCTCTACCTCCTGACAGATACATAGTGATATATCCTGCAGATTATTACACCACTGACCTCTACAGATCTGCAGAACATTGCTCCTCCACCTCCTGACAGATACATAGTGATATATCCTGCAGATTATTACACCACTGACCCCTCTACAGATCTGCAGAACATCGCTCCTCTACCTCCTGACATATACATAGTGATATATCCTGCAGATTATTACACCACTGACCTCTCTACAGATCTGCAGAGCATTGCTCCTCTACCTCCTGACAGATACATAGTGATATATCCTGCAGATTATTACACCACTGACCTCTCTACAGATCTGCAGAGCATTGCTCCTCTACCTCCTGACAGATACATAGTGATATATCCTGCAGATTATTACATCACTGACCTCTCTACAGATCTGCAGAACATTGCTCCTCTACCTCCTGACAGACACATAGTGATATATCCTGCAGATTATTACACCACTGTCCTCTCTACATATCTGCAGAACATCGCTCCTCCACCTCCTGACAGATACATAGTGATATATCCTGCAGATTATTACACCACTGACCTCTCTACAGATCTGCAGAACATTGCTCCTCTACCTCCTGACAGATACATAGTGATATATCCTGCAGATTATTACACCACTGACCCCTCTACAGATCTGCAGAACATTGCTCCTCCACCTCCTGACAGATTCATAGTGATATATCCTGCAGACTATTACACCACTGACCTCTCTACAGATCTGCAGAACATTGCTCCTCTACCTCCTGACAGATACATAGTGATATATCCTGCAGATTATTACATCACTGACCTCTCTACAGATCTGCAGAACATTGCTCCTCTACCTCCTGACAGATACATAGTGATATATCCTGCAGATTATTACACCACTGACCTCTCTACAGATCTGCAGAACATTGCTCCTCTACCTCCTGACAGGTACATAGTGATATATCCTGCAGATTATTACACCACTGACCTCTCTACAGATCTGCAGAACATTGCTCCTCCACCTCCTGACAGATACATAGTGATATATCCTGCAGATTATTACACCACTGACCTCTCTACAGATCTGCAGAACATCGCTCCTCCACCTCCTGACAGATACATAATGATATATCCTGCAGATTATTACACCACTGACCTCTCTATAGATCTGCAGAACATTGCTCCTCTACCTCCTGACAGGTACATAGTGATATATCCTGCAGATTATTACACCACTGACCTCTCTACAGATCTGCAGAACATTGCTCCTCTACCTCCAGACAGATACATAGTGATATATCCTGCAGACTATTACACCACTGACCTCTCTACAGATCTGCAGAACATTGCTCCTCTACCTCCTGACAGATACATAGTGATATATCCTGCAGATTATTACACCACTGACCTCTACACATCTGCAGAACATTGCTCCTCTACCTCCTGACAGATACATAGTGATATATCCTGCAGATTATTACACCACTGACCTCTCTACAGATCTGCAGAACATTGCTCCTCTACCTCCTGACAGATACATAGTGATATATCCTGCAGATTATTACACCACTGACCTCTCTACAGATCTGCAGAACATCGCTCCTCTACCTCCTGACAGATACATAGTGATATATCCAGCAGATTATTACACCACTGACCTCTACAGATCTGCAGAACATTGCTCCTCTACCTCCTGACAGATACATAGTGATATATCCTGCAGACTATTACACCACTGACCTCTCTACAGATCTGCAGAACATTGCTCCTCTACCTCCTGACATATACATAGTGATATATCCTGCAGATTATTACACCACTGACCCCTCTACAGATCTGCAGAACATCGCTCCTCTACCTCCTGACAGATACATAGTGATATATCCTGCAGATTATTACACCACTGACCTCTCTACAGATCTGCAGAACATTGCTCCTCTACCTCCTGACAGATACATAGTGATATATCCTGCAGATTATTACACCACTGACCTCTCTACAGATCTGCAGAACATCGCTCCTCTACCTCCTGACAGATACATAGTGATATATCCTGCAGACTATCACACCACTGACCTCTCTACAGATCTGCAGAACATTGCTCCTCTACCTCCTGACAGATACCTAGTGATATATCCTGCAGATTATTACACCACTGACCTCTCTACAGATCTGCAGAACATTGCTCCTCCACCTCCTGACAGATACATAGTGATATATCCTGCAGATTATTACACCACTGACCTCTAGAGATCTGCAGAACATTGCTCCTCTACCTCCTGACAGATACATAGTGATATATCCTGCAGATTATTACACCACTGACCTCTCTACAGATCTTCAGAACATTGCTCCTCTACCTCCTGACAGATACATAGTGATATATCCTGCAGATTATTACACCACTGACCTCTCTGCAGAACATTGCTCCTCCACCTCCTGACAGATACATAGTGATATATCCTGCAGATTATTACACCACTGACCTCTCTACAGATCTGCAGAGCATTGCTCCTCTACCTCCTGACAGATACATAGTGATATATCCTGCAGATTATTACACCACTGACCTCTCTACAGATCTGCAGAGCATTGCTCCTCTACCTCCTGACAGATACATAGTGATATATCCTGCAGATTATTACATCACTGACCTCTCTACAGATCTGCAGAACATTGCTCCTCTACCTCCTGACAGACACATAGTGATATATCCTGCAGATTATTACACCACTGTCCTCTCTACAGATCTGCAGAACATCGCTCCTCCACCTCCTGACAGATACATAGTGATATATCCTGCAGATTATTACACCACTGACCTCTCTACAGATCTGCAGAACATTGCTCCTCTACCTCCTGACAGATACATAGTGATATATCCTGCAGATTATTACACCACTGACCCCTCTACAGATCTGCAGAACATTGCTCCTCCACCTCCTGACAGATTCATAGTGATATATCCTGCAGACTATTACACCACTGACCTCTCTACAGATCTGCAGAACATTGCTCCTCTACCTCCTGACAGATACATAGTGATATATCCTGCAGATTATTACATCACTGACCTCTCTACAGATCTGCAGAACATTGCTCCTCTACCTCCTGACAGATACATAGTGATATATCCTGCAGATTATTACACCACTGACCTCTCTACAGATCTGCAGAACATTGCTCCTCTACCTCCTGACAGGTACATAGTGATATATCCTGCAGATTATTACACCACTGACCTCTCTACAGATCTGCAGAACATTGCTCCTCCACCTCCTGACAGATACATAGTGATATATCCTGCAGATTATTACACCACTGACCTCTCTACAGATCTGCAGAACATCGCTCCTCCACCTCCTGACAGATACATAATGATATATCCTGCAGATTATTACACCACTGACCTCTCTATAGATCTGCAGAACATTGCTCCTCTACCTCCTGACAGGTACATAGTGATATATCCTGCAGATTATTACACCACTGACCTCTCTACAGATCTGCAGAACATTGCTCCTCTACCTCCAGACAGATACATAGTGATATATCCTGCAGACTATTACACCACTGACCTCTCTACAGATCTGCAGAACATTGCTCCTCTACCTCCTGACAGATACATAGTGATATATCCTGCAGATTATTACACCACTGACCTCTACACATCTGCAGAACATTGCTCCTCTACCTCCTGACAGATACATAGTGATATATCCTGCAGATTATTACACCACTGACCTCTCTACAGATCTGCAGAACATTGCTCCTCTACCTCCTGACAGATACATAGTGATATATCCTGCAGATTATTACACCACTGACCTCTCTACAGATCTGCAGAACATCGCTCCTCTACCTCCTGACAGATACATAGTGATATATCCAGCAGATTATTACACCACTGACCTCTACAGATCTGCAGAACATTGCTCCTCTACCTCCTGACAGATACATAGTGATATATCCTGCAGACTATTACACCACTGACCTCTCTACAGATCTGCAGAACATTGCTCCTCTACTTCCTGACAGATACATAGTGATATATCCTGCAGATTATTACACCACTGACCTCTCTACAGATCTGCAGAACATTGCTCCTCTACCTCCTGACATATACATAGTGATATATCCTGCAGATTATTACACCACTGACCTCTCTACAGATCTGCAGAGCATTGCTCCTCTACCTCCTGACAGATACATAGTGATATATCCTGCAGATTATTACACCACTGACCTCTCTACAGATCTGCAGAGCATTGCTCCTCTACCTCCTGACTGATACATAGTGATATATCCTGCAGATTATTACATCACTGACCTCTCTACAGATCTGCAGAACATTGCTCCTCTACCTCCTGACAGACACATAGTGATATATCCTGCAGATTATTACACCACTGTCCTCTCTACAGATCTGCAGAACATCGCTCCTCCACCTCCTGACAGATACATAGTGATATATCCTGCAGATTATTACACCACTGACCTCTCTACAGATCTGCAGAACATTGCTCCTCTACCTCCTGACAGATACATAGTGATATATCCTGCAGATTATTACACCACTGACCCCTCTACAGATCTGCAGAACATTGCTCCTCCACCTCCTGACAGATTCATAGTGATATATCCTGCAGACTATTACACCACTGACCTCTCTACAGATCTGCAGAACATTGCTCCTCTACCTCCTGACAGATACATAGTGATATATCCTGCAGATTATTACATCACTGACCTCTCTACAGATCTGCAGAACATTGCTCCTCTACCTCCTGACAGATACATAGTGATATATCCTGCAGATTATTACACCACTGACCTCTCTACAGATCTGCAGAACATTGCTCCTCTACCTCCTGACAGGTACATAGTGATATATCCTGCAGATTATTACACCACTGACCTCTCTACAGATCTGCAGAACATTGCTCCTCCACCTCCTGACAGATACATAGTGATATATCCTGCAGATTATTACACCACTGACCTCTCTACAGATCTGCAGAACATCGCTCCTCCACCTCCTGACAGATACATAATGATATATCCTGCAGATTATTACACCACTGACCTCTCTATAGATCTGCAGAACATTGCTCCTCTACCTCCTGACAGGTACATAGTGATATATCCTGCAGATTATTACACCACTGACCTCTCTACAGATCTGCAGAACATTGCTCCTCTACCTCCAGACAGATACATAGTGATATATCCTGCAGACTATTACACCACTGACCTCTCTACAGATCTGCAGAACATTGCTCCTCTACCTCCTGACAGATACATAGTGATATATCCTGCAGATTATTACACCACTGACCTCTACACATCTGCAGAACATTGCTCCTCTACCTCCTGACAGATACATAGTGATATATCCTGCAGATTATTACACCACTGACCTCTCTACAGATCTGCAGAACATTGCTCCTCTACCTCCTGACAGATACATAGTGATATATCCTGCAGATTATTACACCACTGACCTCTCTACAGATCTGCAGAACATCGCTCCTCTACCTCCTGACAGATACATAGTGATATATCCAGCAGATTATTACACCACTGACCTCTACAGATCTGCAGAACATTGCTCCTCTACCTCCTGACAGATACATAGTGATATATCCTGCAAACTATTACACCACTGACCTCTCTACAGATCTGCAGAACATTGCTCCTCTACTTCCTGACAGATACATAGTGATATATCCTGCAGATTATTACACCACTGACCTCTCTACAGATCTGCAGAACATTGCTCCTCTACCTCCTGACATATACATAGTGATATATCCTGCAGATTATTACACCACTGTCCCCTCTACAGATCTGCAGAACATCGCTCCTCTACCTCCTGACAGATACATAGTGATATATCCTGCAGATTATTACACCACTGACCTCTCTACAGATCTGCAGAACATTGCTCCTCTACCTCCTGACAGATACATAGTGATATATCCTGCAGATTATTACACCACTGACCTCTCTACAGATCTGCAGAACATCGCTCCTCTACCTCCTGACAGATACATAGTGATATATCCTGCAGACTATCACACCACTGACCTCTCTACAGATCTGCAGAACATTGCTCCTCTACCTCCTGACAGATACCTAGTGATATATCCTGCAGATTATTACACCACTGACCTCTCTACAGATCTGCAGAACATTGCTCCTCCACCTCCTGACAGATACATAGTGATATATCCTGCAGATTATTACACCACTGACCTCTAGAGATCTGCAGAACATTGCTCCTCTACCTCCTGACAGATACATAGTGATATATCCTGCAGATTATTACACCACTGACCTCTCTACAGATCTTCAGAACATTGCTCCTCTACCTCCTGACAGATACATAGTGATATATCCTGCAGATTATTACACCACTGACCTCTCTGCAGAACATTGCTCCTCCACCTCCTGACAGATACATAGTGATATATCCTGCAGATTATTACACCACTGACCTCTCTACTGATCTGCAGAACATTGCTCCTCTACCTCCTGACAGATACATAGTGATATATCCTGCAGACTATCACACCACTGGCCTCTCTACAGATCTGCAGAACATTGCTCCTCCACCTCCTGACAGATACATAGTGATATATCCTGCAGACTATCACACCACTGACCTCTCTACAGATCTGCAGAACATTGCTCCTCTACCTCCTGACAGATACCTAGTGATATATCCTGCAGATTATTACACCACTGACCTCTCTACAGATCTGCAGAACATTGCTCCTCCACCTCCTGACAGATACATAGTGATATATCCTGCAGATTATTACACCACTGACCTCTAGAGATCTGCAGAACATTGCTCCTCTACCTCCTGACAGATACATAGTGATATATCCTGCAGATTATTACACCACTGACCTCTCTACAGATCTTCAGAACATTGCTCCTCTACCTCCTGACAGATACATAGTGATATATCCTGCAGATTATTACACCACTGACCTCTCTACAGATCTGCAGAACATTGCTCCTCCACCTCCTGACAGATACATAGTGATATATCCTGCAGATTATTACACCACTGACCTCTACACATCTGCAGAACATTGCTCCTCTACCTCCTGACAGATACATAGTGATATATCCTGCAGATTATTACACCACTGACCTCTCTACAGATCTGCAGAACATCGCTCCTCTACCTCCTGACAGATACATAGTGATATATCCTGCAGATTACTACACCACTGACCACTCTACAGATCTGCAGAACATCGCTCCTCTACCTCCTGACAGATACATAGTGATATATCCTGCAGATTATTACACCACTGACCTCTCTACAGATCTGCAGAACATTGCTCCTCTACCTCCTGACAGATACATAGTGATATATCCTGCAGATTATTACACCACTGACCTCTCTACAGATCTGCAGAACATCGCTCCTCTACCTCCTGACAGATACATAGTGATATATCCTGCAGAATATTACACCACTGACCTCTCTACAGATCTGCAGATCATTGCTCCTCTACCTCCTGACAGATACATAGTGATATATCCTGCAGATTATTACACCACTGACCTCTACACATCTGCAGAACATTGCTCCTCTACCTCCTGACAGATACATAGTGATATATCCTGCAGATTATTACACCACTGACCTCTCTACAGATCTGCAGAACATTGCTCCTCTACCTCCTGACAGATACATAGTGATATATCCTGCAGATTATTACACCACTGACCTCTCTACAGATCTGCAGAACATTGCTCCTCTACCTCCTGACAGATACATAGTGATATATCCTGCAGATTATTACACCACTGACCTCTCTACAGATCTGCAGAACATTGCTCCTCCACCTCCTGACAGATACATAGTGATATATCCTGCAGATTATTACACCACTGACCTCTCTACAGATCTGCAGAACATTGCTCCTCTACCTCCTGACAGATAGATAGTGATATATCCTGGAGATTATTACACCACTGACCTCTCTACAGATCTGCAGAACATTGCTCCTCCACCTCCTGACAGATACATAGTGATATATCCTGCAGATTATTACACCACTGACCTCTCTACAGATCTGCAGAACATTGCTCCTCTACCTCCTGACAGATACATAGTGATATATCCTTCAGATTATTACATCACTGACCTCTCTACAGATCTGCAGAACATCGCTCCTCTACCTCCTGACAGATACATAGTGATATATCCTGCAGATTATTACACCACTGACCTCTCTGCAGATCTGCAGAACATTGCTCCTCTACCTCCTGACAGATACATAGTGATATATCCTGCAGATTATTACACCACTGACCTCTCTACAGATCTGCAGAACATCGCTCCTCTACCTCCTGACAGATACATAGTGATATATCCTGCAGACTATCACACCACTGACCTCTCTACAGATCTGCAGAACATTGCTCCTCTACCTCCTGACAGATACATAGTGATATATCCTGCAGATTACTACACCACTGACCACTCTACAGATCTGCAGAACATCGCTCCTCTACCTCCTGACAGATACATAGTGATATATCCTGCAGATTATTACACCACTGACCTCTCTACAGATCTGCAGAACATTGCTCCTCTACCTCCTGACAGATACATAGTGATATATCCTGCAGATTATTACACCACTGACCTCTCTACAGATCTGCAGAACATCGCTCCTCTACCTCCTGACAGATACATAGTGATATATCCTGCAGAATATTACACCACTGACCTCTCTACAGATCTGCAGATCATTGCTCCTCTACCTCCTGACAGATACATAGTGATATATCCTGCAGATTATTACACCACTGACCTCTACACATCTGCAGAACATTGCTCCTCTACCTCCTGACAGATACATAGTGATATATCCTGCAGATTATTACACCACTGACCTCTCTACAGATCTGCAGAACATTGCTCCTCTACCTCCTGACAGATACATAGTGATATATCCTGCAGATTATTACACCACTGACCTCTCTACAGATCTGCAGAACATTGCTCCTCTACCTCCTGACAGATACATAGTGATATATCCTGCAGATTATTACACCACTGACCTCTCTACAGATCTGCAGAACATTGCTCCTCCACCTCCTGACAGATACATAGTGATATATCCTGCAGATTATTACACCACTGACCTCTCTACAGATCTGCAGAACATTGCTCCTCTACCTCCTGACAGATACATAGTGATATATCCTGGAGATTATTACACCACTGACCTCTCTACAGATCTGCAGAACATTGCTCCTCCACCTCCTGACAGATACATAGTGATATATCCTGCAGATTATTACACCACTGACCTCTCTACAGATCTGCAGAACATTGCTCCTCTACCTCCTGACAGATACATAGTGATATATCCTGCAGATTATTACACCACTGACCCCTCTACAGATCTGCAGAACATTGCTCCTCCACCTCCTGACAGATTCATAGTGATATATCCTGCAGACTATTACACCACTGACCTCTCTACAGATCTGCAGAACATTGCTCCTCTACCTCCTGACAGATACATAGTGATATATCCTGCAGATTATTACATCACTGACCTCTCTACAGATCTGCAGAACATTGCTCCTCTACCTCCTGACAGATACATAGTGATATATCCTGCAGATTATTACACCACTGACCTCTCTACAGATCTGCAGAACATTGCTCCTCTACCTCCTGACAGGTACATAGTGATATATCCTGCAGATTATTACACCACTGACCTCTCTACAGATCTGCAGAACATTGCTCCTCTACCTCCAGACAGATACATAGTGATATATCCTGCAGACTATTACACCACTGACCTCTCTACAGATCTGCAGAACATTGCTCCTCTACCTCCTGACAGATACATAGTGATATATCCTGCAGATTATTACACCACTGACCTCTACACATCTGCAGAACATTGCTCCTCTACCTCCTGACAGATACATAGTGATATATCCTGCAGATTATTACACCACTGACCTCTCTACAGATCTGCAGAACATTGCTCCTCTACCTCCTGACAGATACATAGTGATATATCCTGCAGATTATTACACCACTGACCTCTCTACAGATCTGCAGAACATCGCTCCTCTACCTCCTGACAGATACATAGTGATATATCCAGCAGATTATTACACCACTGACCTCTACAGATCT
This sequence comes from Rhinoderma darwinii, assembly GCF_050947455.1. Lineage (NCBI taxonomy): Eukaryota > Metazoa > Chordata > Amphibia > Anura > Rhinodermatidae > Rhinoderma > Rhinoderma darwinii. The sequence goes on along the minus strand of NC_134689.1, from coordinate 1,502,768 downwards.
GCAGAACATTGCTCCTCTACCTCCTGACAGATACATAGTGATATATCCTGCAGACTATTACACCACTGACCTCTCTACAGATCTGCAGAACATTGCTCCTCTACTTCCTGACAGATACATAGTGATATATCCTGCAGATTATTACACCACTGACCTCTCTACAGATCTGCAGAACATTGCTCCTCTACCTCCTGACATATACATAGTGATATATCCTGCAGATTATTACACCACTGACCCCTCTACAGATCTGCAGAACATCGCTCCTCTACCTCCTGACAGATACATAGTGATATATCCTGCAGATTATTACACCACTGACCTCTCTACAGATCTGCAGAACATTGCTCCTCTACCTCCTGACAGATACATAGTGATATATCCTGCAGATTATTACACCACTGACCTCTCTACAGATCTGCAGAACATCGCTCCTCTACCTCCTGACAGATACATAGTGATATATCCTGCAGACTATCACACCACTGACCTCTCTACAGATCTGCAGAACATTGCTCCTCTACCTCCTGACAGATACCTAGTGATATATCCTGCAGATTATTACACCACTGACCTCTCTACAGATCTGCAGAACATTGCTCCTCCACCTCCTGACAGATACATAGTGATATATCCTGCAGATTATTACACCACTGACCTCTAGAGATCTGCAGAACATTGCTCCTCTACCTCCTGACAGATACATAGTGATATATCCTGCAGATTATTACACCACTGACCTCTCTACAGATCTTCAGAACATTGCTCCTCTACCTCCTGACAGATACATAGTGATATATCCTGCAGATTATTACACCACTGACCTCTCTGCAGAACATTGCTCCTCCACCTCCTGACAGATACATAGTGATATATCCTGCAGATTATTACACCACTGACCTCTCTACTGATCTGCAGAACATTGCTCCTCTACCTCCTGACAGATACATAGTGATATATCCTGCAGACTATCACACCACTGGCCTCTCTACAGATCTGCAGAACATTGCTCCTCCACCTCCTGACAGATACATAGTGATATATCCTGCAGACTATCACACCACTGACCTCTCTACAGATCTGCAGAACATTGCTCCTCTACCTCCTGACAGATACCTAGTGATATATCCTGCAGATTATTACACCACTGACCTCTCTACAGATCTGCAGAACATTGCTCCTCCACCTCCTGACAGATACATAGTGATATATCCTGCAGATTATTACACCACTGACCTCTAGAGATCTGCAGAACATTGCTCCTCTACCTCCTGACAGATACATAGTGATATATCCTGCAGATTATTACACCACTGACCTCTCTACAGATCTTCAGAACATTGCTCCTCTACCTCCTGACAGATACATAGTGATATATCCTGCAGATTATTACACCACTGACCTCTCTACAGATCTGCAGAACATTGCTCCTCCACCTCCTGACAGATACATAGTGATATATCCTGCAGATTATTACACCACTGACCTCTACACATCTGCAGAACATTGCTCCTCTACCTCCTGACAGATACATAGTGATATATCCTGCAGATTATTACACCACTGACCTCTCTACAGATCTGCAGAACATCGCTCCTCTACCTCCTGACAGATACATAGTGATATATCCTGCAGATTACTACACCACTGACCACTCTACAGATCTGCAGAACATCGCTCCTCTACCTCCTGACAGATACATAGTGATATATCCTGCAGATTATTACACCACTGACCTCTCTACAGATCTGCAGAACATTGCTCCTCTACCTCCTGACAGATACATAGTGATATATCCTGCAGATTATTACACCACTGACCTCTCTACAGATCTGCAGAACATCGCTCCTCTACCTCCTGACAGATACATAGTGATATATCCTGCAGAATATTACACCACTGACCTCTCTACAGATCTGCAGATCATTGCTCCTCTACCTCCTGACAGATACATAGTGATATATCCTGCAGATTATTACACCACTGACCTCTACACATCTGCAGAACATTGCTCCTCTACCTCCTGACAGATACATAGTGATATATCCTGCAGATTATTACACCACTGACCTCTCTACAGATCTGCAGAACATTGCTCCTCTACCTCCTGACAGATACATAGTGATATATCCTGCAGATTATTACACCACTGACCTCTCTACAGATCTGCAGAACATTGCTCCTCTACCTCCTGACAGATACATAGTGATATATCCTGCAGATTATTACACCACTGACCTCTCTACAGATCTGCAGAACATTGCTCCTCCACCTCCTGACAGATACATAGTGATATATCCTGCAGATTATTACACCACTGACCTCTCTACAGATCTGCAGAACATTGCTCCTCTACCTCCTGACAGATACATAGTGATATATCCTGGAGATTATTACACCACTGACCTCTCTACAAATCTGCAGAACATTGCTCCTCCACCTCCTGACAGATACATAGTGATATATCCTGCAGATTATTACACCACTGACCTCTCTACAGATCTGCAGAACATTGCTCCTCTACCTCCTGACAGATACATAGTGATATATCCTTCAGATTATTACATCACTGACCTCTCTACAGATCTGCAGAACATCGCTCCTCTACCTCCTGACAGATACATAGTGATATATCCTGCAGATTATTACACCACTGACCTCTCTGCAGATCTGCAGAACATTGCTCCTCTACCTCCTGACAGATACATAGTGATATATCCTGCAGATTATTACACCACTGACCTCTCTACAGATCTGCAGAACATCGCTCCTCTACCTCCTGACAGATACATAGTGATATATCCTGCAGACTATCACACCACTGACCTCTCTACAGATCTGCAGAACATTGCTCCTCTACCTCCTGACAGATACATAGTGATATATCCTGCAGATTACTACACCACTGACCACTCTACAGATCTGCAGAACATCGCTCCTCTACCTCCTGACAGATACATAGTGATATATCCTGCAGATTATTACACCACTGACCTCTCTACAGATCTGCAGAACATTGCTCCTCTACCTCCTGACAGATACATAGTGATATATCCTGCAGATTATTACACCACTGACCTCTCTACAGATCTGCAGAACATCGCTCCTCTACCTCCTGACAGATACATAGTGATATATCCTGCAGAATATTACACCACTGACCTCTCTACAGATCTGCAGATCATTGCTCCTCTACCTCCTGACAGATACATAGTGATATATCCTGCAGATTATTACACCACTGACCTCTACACATCTGCAGAACATTGCTCCTCTACCTCCTGACAGATACATAGTGATATATCCTGCAGATTATTACACCACTGACCTCTCTACAGATCTGCAGAACATTGCTCCTCTACCTCCTGACAGATACATAGTGATATATCCTGCAGATTATTACACCACTGACCTCTCTACAGATCTGCAGAACATTGCTCCTCTACCTCCTGACAGATACATAGTGATATATCCTGCAGATTATTACACCACTGACCTCTCTACAGATCTGCAGAACATTGCTCCTCCACCTCCTGACAGATACATAGTGATATATCCTGCAGATTATTACACCACTGACCTCTCTACAGATCTGCAGAACATTGCTCCTCTACCTCCTGACAGATACATAGTGATATATCCTGGAGATTATTACACCACTGACCTCTCTACAGATCTGCAGAACATTGCTCCTCCACCTCCTGACAGATACATAGTGATATATCCTGCAGATTATTACACCACTGACCTCTCTACAGATCTGCAGAACATTGCTCCTCTACCTCCTGACAGATACATAGTGATATATCCTGCAGATTATTACACCACTGACCTCTCTACAGATCTGCAGAACATTGCTCCTCTACCTCCTGACAGATACATAATTATATATCCTGCAGATTATTACACCACTGACCTCTCTGCAGATCTGCAGAACATTGCTCCTCTACCTCCTGACAGATACATAGTGATATATCCTGCAGATTATTACACCACTGACCTCTCTACAGATCTGCAGAACATTGCTCCTCTACCTCCTGACAGATACATAGTGATATATCCTGCAGATTATTACACCACTGACCTCTCTACAGATCTGCAGAACATTGCTCCTCTACCTCCTGACAGATACAGTGATATATTCTGCAGATTATTACACCACTGACCTCTCTACAGATCTGCAGAACATTGCTCCTCTACCTCCTGACAGATACATAGTGATATATCCTGCAGATTATTACACCACTGACCTCTCTACAGATCTGCAGAACATTGCTCCTCTACCTTCTGACAGATACATAGTGATATATCCTGCAGATTATTACACCACTGACCTCTCTACAGATCTGCAGAACATTGCTCCTCTACCTCCTGACAGATACATAGTGATATATCCTGCAGATTATTACACCACTGACCTCTCTACAGATCTGCAGAACATTGCTCCTCCACCTCCTGACAGATACATAGTGATATATCCTGCAGATTATTACACCACTGACCTCTCTACAGATTTGCAGAACATTGCTCCTCCACCTCCTGACAGATACATAGTGATATATCCTGCAGATTATTACACCACTGACCTCTACAGATCTGCAGAACATTGCTCCTCTACCTCCTGACAGGTACATAGTGATATATTCTGCAGATTATTACACCACTGACCTCTACAGATCTGCAGAACATTGCTCCTCTACCTCCTGACAGGTACATAGTGATATATCCTGCAGATTATTACACCACTGACCTCTACAGATCTGCAGAACATTGCTCCTCTACCTCCTGACAGATACATAGCGATATATCCTGCAGATTATTACACCACTGACCTCTCTACAGATCTGCAGAACATTGCTCCTCCACCTCCTGACAGATACATAGTGATATATCCTGCAGATTATTACACCACTGACCTCTCTACAGATCTGCAGAACATTGCTCCTCTACCTCCTGACAGATACATAGTGATATATTCTGCAGATTATTACACCACTGACCTCTCTACAGATCTGCAGAACATTGCTCCTCTACCTCCTGAGAGATACATAGTGATATATCCTGCAGATTATTACACCACTGACCTCTCTACAGATCTGCAGAACATCGCTCCTCTACCTCCTGACAGATACATAGTGATATATTCTGCAGACTATTACGACATTGATGCTTGCTCTGGGCAGACATACAGTTGATGATGATGATGGTGTTGATGGGGCCTGAGGACTATGGGCAATAACTGAAGTGACAATAATCGGCGCAGGGAGTTCCGGGACAATGTAACGATCGCGCAGCTGTTGGATTTGCGCGCTGGAGAATGGCGGCTGCTGCCACTTGAACTGTTCCTAAGAGAAGATCCTAATTCCATCAAAGACGGATATTTTTGGACGCTGTTCGGCACCTTGGAACAGCTGGTGGTTTGAGTGGGGGCAGGTGTTGTGTTCCCGGGGGATCTGCAGCCCCTCGTTGTTGGGCTCCTGCGAGTCGACCATATGGAGGGCGTCGTATCTGCGGAGAAGAAGGAGCCGGCAGCTGAGCTGGAAGTCGGGGCAGAATCTGAAGCGCGAGGTGTCAATCTTTCTTCTTTCATGATCACTGGAGGGGAAGTTTCCTGGAAGCCTCAGAGATAAGCGGCCGCAGGTTTACTGAGCATTGTCTAGACAGAGCAGCGAACCGCAAGAAAAACGTCTCAACGTGGAACAGCGAGAAAAACGTCTCAACGCGGAACAGCGAGAAAAACGTCTCAACGCGGAACAGCGAGAAAAACATCTCAACGCGAAACAGCGAGAAAAACATCTCAACGCGAAACAGCGAGAAAAACGTCTCAACGCGAAACAGCGAGAAAAACATCTCAACGCGGAACAGCGAGAAAAACGTCTCAACGTGGAACAGCGAGAAAAACGTCTCAACGTGGAACAGCGAGAAAAACGTCTCAACGCGAAACAGCGAGAAAAACGTCTCAACGCGGAACAGCGAGAAAAACGTCTCAACGTGGAACAGCGAGAAAAACGTCTCAACGTGGAACAGCGAGAAAAACATCTCAACGCGAAACAGCGAGAAAAACGTCTCAACGCGATACAGCGAGAAAAACGTCTCAACGCGAAACAGCGAGAAAAACATCTCAACGCGGAACAGCGAGAAAAACGTCTCAACGCGAAACAGCGAGAAAAACATCTCAACGCGGAACAGCAGAGGCGGCGACAAGTCTCAGACGACGTCCTCAGATCCGGCTGAAACTTCAGGACTTTTCCTGTCATTTTTTGTCCAAACTGTCGAAACTAGAAGTGGAACGTCCATTTAATTTTACCACCGATCCCCCGGGTTCTTGTTTATTCAGGGAAACTCTGTTAAAAATGAATTATACACCTAAATGGCGCCCTAGGCAAAGACCCGCCGCTTATCTCGCCCCCGCTCTTAGCAACCCCGGATTATGGCAGCGTTCTTCTATCTTCCCCATCCTACCTCTAACCTGATTTATAGAAGAGACTGATCGGCTTCTGTCCGCCATCACCGTCTGCCGGGACCACCGGCTACTAACCCAGGATTCCTTGCGCAGACGTCATATAGAGAGGTCAGATCACGTCAATCACTTATTCATCTAGAGAATTCCAAATTGTGAGCAGGATGTGGAGAAACACGGATGTTGGTGTCAGGCCCAGGAGAAGCTACAGACTGCGCCTCTTACAGCAGCACGCAGCATGTCACAGGCAGTGAGAAAACTCCAGTCCACTGCATAATGATTGGCTGGTAACAACCTTACAGGAAGGGGAGACTCCTGACTACCTCACATGACCTGCCTAAGTAGAGTCGTGTGTTAACCTTATACCATACTATCCCCCCACCCCCACTTTAGTAAAGACACATGACACCGAGGTTGGATGTGAAATGGCCACAGCAGCCGTTTATTAATTTCACAGTTTTATAAAAACAATTTAAATCCGAAACATTCGGATAACTAGTTAGGAATCCACCAGAGAATTCCTCCTAATAATTCACATGACCCAACATGGGTCATAACATTAACCCGAGCAGAGGAAGTCCTTGAAGCCCCCTCAGATAGTCCTTTTTAAAGAACACACCGAATTAGCCATCTGCAAACCACCAATTACCTCCAGCCGTAAACCAGCTCGGAAGCACCGTTCACCTCTGCAGATGGCTCCAACCACTAGAAGTCCACTTCAAGGGGATAACACCCGATGAAGCCCTCAAGTGATATACCGACCACTAGAAGTCCACTTCAAGGGGATAACACCCGATGAAGCCCTCAAGTGATATACCGACCACTAGAAGTCCACTTCAAAGGGATAACACCCGATGAAGCCTTCAAGTGATATACCTTCTACCAGAAGACCACTTCAAAGGGATACCACCCGATGAAGTCTTCAACCATGTACCTTTTTTGGGGGACGCATACCCCCGATGCGACCCCCCCACCATTTTGTACTGACTGGCCTCAAGGACTCCCCCCGCCAGCTGCCATGACAACAGAACCTACTCCGGAAAAAGAAAAACATGTTAAATAAGCACACAAATAAAAAACCAACGCTCATAGACGGACGTACATAAGACCTAAAGAGTAACAAACCAAGGGCGGGAGGGTGGGAGCTTACTATTTCTGTGTTACTCCTCCCGCTGCTTCCGGCTCAATGCCGAGAAACAGCGGGAAGCTCAGTAACTGCCCCCCGTCCCCCTTAACTCCTCCCCGTCCCCCCTCCAACTCCCTCCAACTCTCCCTCACCTAATTAACCCTTTCCCTACTAGGACGGTCATGTCGGCTTCCCTTAATCCCTGCAGGCTGCGTCCAGCCTCTTCTTGACCTGCCTAAGTAGAGTCGTGTGTTAACCTTATACCATACTATCCCCCCACCCCCACTTTAGTAAAGACACATGACACCGAGGTTGGATGTGAAATGGCCACAGCAGCCGTTTATTAATTTCACAGTTTTATAAAAACAATTTAAATCCGAAACATTCGGATAACTAGTTAGGAATCCACCAGAGAATTCCTCCTAATAATTCACATGACCCAACATGGGTCATAACATTAACCCGAGCAGAGGAAGTCCTTGAAGCCCCCTCAGATAGTCCTTTTTAAAGAACACACCGAATTAGCCATCTGCAAACCACCAATTACCTCCAGCCGTAAACCAGCTCGGAAGCACCGTTCACCTCTGCAGATGGCTCCAACCACTAGAAGTCCACTTCAAGGGGATAACACCCGATGAAGCCCTCAAGTGATATACCGACCACTAGAAGTCCACTTCAAGGGGATAACACCCGATGAAGCCCTCAAGTGATATACCGACCACTAGAAGTCCACTTCAAAGGGATAACACCCGATGAAGCCTTCAAGTGATATACCTTCTACCAGAAGACCACTTCAAAGGGATACCACCCGATGAAGTCTTCAACCATGTACCTTTTTTGGGGGACGCATACCCCCGATGCGACCCCCCCACCATTTTGTACTGACTGGCCTCAAGGACTCCCCCCGCCACAGCGAAACAGGCCTTGACCACCTTAAGCCTGTGAGTTCCTCCACACCACCACCGCCCTTTCTATGCCTTCTGCTATCGCCAAGCTCCAAAGATCAATGCCAACCTCGGTCAGATGAACCCCGTCACTCCTCCAGAAATTCCCCACTCCTGACTCCAAATCCCTATGCCTCACGCAAATGCCCCCGTTTTTTGCCACAAAACGGGACACCGCCCGATTAACTTTAATGCGAGCCTTATTGACTCTCTCCACAGATCTAGCTAACCGCCAATGCTTTCTTGGGACTATGTCCGACCACACTATCACCAACTTGGGATAAGATACCCACAAACACAACATATCATGTTTGATATCCCGCACCAACTCACGAAAGGGGCGGACTCCTAAGTCATTCCCACCCACGTGCAACACTAAGACCTCCGGAACCCTATCAAGCCGAGCATATGTCTGGAATTCCGCCAACACCCTGCTCCACGACATACCTCTAAAACCCAGCCAATGCACAACCGCATCCTGTCGCGGAATGCGCAACTGGCGACCATTCGGGCGGACGTCCGCCCTCAAAGCCCCCCAGTGCACGTAAGAATGACCCATCAACCACACCAAACACGGAGGCGAATCTGAAACGGAAAAAACAATTAGGCACCACCATATAACATTTGTAAAGCGTTAACAGCAAAATTCATAACATATGGGGGCGGACATAGGACTTAAACCTGTTGGACTCCCAACGACCAATACGCCTCACCCCCTCATCATCCAACCCCCAGCGCCCCGCTTCTGTTGCTGCGCCAATCCTGAAGGAATGAGATGAATATGAGCCTGCCGCGACACCAACCGCCGTCAAACATTTTTTAAATACAGCTCCAAACTGAAACCTGGACAAAAACGACCTGTCCACATGACGTAACAAAGGCAAATCTGGAGACCCCCTGTTTGGCGTAAAACCCCGCATGCACTCTACTGGGCACATAACCGACCCCGGGGCGCAACCCCTTCAAAGCCTGCGATACCAGAAATTCCTTCGATACATCCTGAAAGCCCCGCAACTTAAACCCAAAACGCCACCGCAGATATGAACCGGTTCACCTTCGCCACTGAAAACCCCGCCTCCCAGGCGTCCCCTAACCAGTACAAAAGTGCCACCAACCTGTCTCTATCCGTATTGACGTCACCCAACTCTCTTACCCACTCCTCCCACTGCCTCCAACAAGCAGCATAACCACTCCACGTCGTGCGCGCCAAAGACCTTTGTACCAATTGTTCTACGGGACCGAGACCAGATCCCAAATATGCTCCGGACAAGCCAAACCGAGACGTTCCGCTCCCGGTGCCAATTGCCGAAACCGGTCCCACTGCGAGCGAGAAAGAGCATCAGCGATACAATTCCGTACACCCGGGACATGCACCGCCACCACCCACGCGTTCAACGACAAACATACCAACACTAAATGTCGCAACAATTGAACTACCGGAGGAGAGGACGCCGTGATGTTATTAATGGCAAGCACCACCCCCATGTTGTCGCAGTAAAAAACGGACCTTCTTATCCCTGAGCCTGTCCCCCCAAATGGTAGCCGCCACCACGATGGGAAACAGCTCGAGCAGGGCCAGATTCCGCGTGAGTCCACTGGACACCCAGCTAGCCGGCCATTGACCTGCGCACCACGGACCTCCCCCGTAAGCTCCAAAACCACCCGCCCCAGCCGCATCCGTGAAAATATTCAAATCACTCGTATCCTGCGCTGGGGCCATCCATAGCGAGCGACCATTGTACTGGCCCAAGAAGTCATCCCAAACCTGAAGATCAGCACAGTGCTCCTCCTTGAGCCGCACAAAATGATGCGGCGCACGCACTCCCGCCGTTGCCGCCGCCAACCTCCTACCAAACACCCTCCCCATCGGCATAATCCGGCAGGCGAAATTCAACTTCCCCAGCAGCGACTGAAGCTCCCTCAGCGTCATTTTCTTCATTCTACAAGCCCGTCGAACCTCCAGCCTCAAAGCACCCAACTTATCCGCCGGGAGACGACACTCCATTGCCACCGAGTCTATTTCGATTCCCAAAAAACAAATCGTCGCTACCGGGCCCTCCGTTTTTCCCGGCGCCAAAGGAATCCCAAAATCCCTCGCCACCTTCTGTAGAGCATGAAGCAAATTACCGCAAACCGGCGAACCCCCCGGGCCAACGCATAACAAATCATCTAAGTAATGGATCAACGAGTCGACCCCGGATACTCCCCTCGTTACCCACTCCACGAAGCTACTCAACGCCTCGAAGTATGCACAAGAAAGGGAACACCCCATCGGAAGGCACTGATCCACGTAAAAGGCCCCATTCCAAAAACAACCCAACAGCCGTTGGCTTTCTGGATGGACCGGCAACAACCTGAACGCCGCCTCAATGTCAGTTTTTGCTAGCAGCGCCCCAGGACCCGCAGCCCGCACTAACCCCACCGCCTTATCGAATGAGGTATAAACTACGGAGCACAACTCGTGATCAATCCCGTCATTTACCGACGAACCCTTGGGATACGATAAATGTTGAATCAAACGAAATTTTCCGGGCTCGCGTTTAGGGACAATACCCAACGGGGACACAACTAACTCTTTTACCGGCGACTCAACAAACGGCCCCGACATGCGGCCCAACGAAACTTCTTTTTAACAACTTTTCCGACACGACTTTTGCATGCAAGTAAGCCGATTTTAAATTCCTCCGCGTAACCGGAACCTCATAAGGAGGCGGAGGAATAACAAAACCAACACGAAACCCTTCATAAAGCAACTTAGCCGCCGCCCTATCCGGATACTCATTTAGATAAGGGGCCATCTTTTCCACCCTCACCGGCGACACCCCCTTGACCAGCCGCGTGCTGGTTACCTGACCTCTTTTTTCGCAGACATTTTGCCGCCCCGTGTGCTGCACCATTACACTCGGAACACACGTGCTTGAACTTGCACGTGGCCCCGAACTTGCACTGACCTTCATTAAATTGCCAGCAAAACCCCGCCTTTCCCCCGCCGCTTTGTCCAACCTGACTAGACTGGCCTCCCTGGCCGGCGCTCCCGGGAAAGGACTGCCTAACCGGAGCCGTAACCCGTAACCAGAGAGCAATATCCTTCTGGTCCCACCGAATCGCCGGCCGAACCGCCTTCCGCTGACGGAATTGCTCATCGTATCGCAGCCATGCTTGACCCCCATACGCCCTGTGAGCCTCCCCAATGGCATCAAAATAACAAAACAACGCCGAACAATTTTCCGGCGCCTTTTCCCCTATCACACTAGCCAATATGGCGAACGCCTGCGACCAATTAACGAACGTCTGCGGGATAAGCCTATACCGCCGCCGTTCCTCCTCGTCCTTTTTACTCTCATCCCGCTTGCTCTTATCCAAATTAAATTTTAGCGAGCGGCAAGAGAGAAAAAATTTCAACCTACTCGTCCTTCCAGATCCGCTCGCGCACCTCCTGCTTTTAATGCGCCCCCAACGAACCTTCAAAACAAACGTACACCTCCCCCCGAGCACGATCATCAATACGCACTCGATCGCCATCCTTTTGTGCCTCGGTCTGTACCGACACCGCGACCGCCTCTCTAACCGCCATCACGGGACGCGCCTGTACCGATCCCACGTCCCTGGGGCCTTCCCAAACTACCGCAGGGGACACTTCCGTTACTACCGGCGCCGCGGCCCTGTCTATGCGCCCCACCAGCTCCCGTAAGCAACCCACTAAGTCCGCCAAACCCGCTCCGTCGCGTCCGCCCGCGCCACTACCGGCCCCCGATGCAATACTAGCAGCCCCCCCGCCGACACCCGACATAAAAATCGCTGGATAAGACAGAGATGGAGTTATACACTCACCGGGCTGCACAGGCGCTGTGTTCCCGTCAGCCGGACCATCCTGACCTCGACGATACACGTCCAGTTCACCTTCCTCCAGCTCTTCTCTCGCCGACGACTGTCCATCCCAACGACATCTGTGGAACGGGGATGAGGACGCGCTGACCGATGGGCCGGCAACCTGCCGCCCGACCGCCGGGACCCAGACTTCCGACCGGACCTGTTGCCTCGACGTCGCTGCAGATCTAGGCGTCCGTCTAGACGATCCTGACGAAGCCTGCCCCCTGGCCGGAACATCACCAGGCGGGGCGGCCGTACCTTGTCCTCCAAATCTTCCATCTGATGGGGGAGGGGTGACAGGGAGCCCAGCCTGCGACTCCCTGCTTACCGCCGGACCCCGTCGCGGCCTGGGATTCCTGCCAGGACGCAGGGCCTGAGAAGGGGCGGTCCTCCCAGATGCCTGGCCTGCAGCGTCCGGGATCGGGCTCCCTCTGCGACGCCGTGTCCGCGGGACTGCCTCCGGACTGAGGCGCTCTGGAGGTCGGGACCGCCGAGAGGGACGGGTCGACCCGGCCTGCGTCGCCGTCACCCCCGGCAACGCTCTCTGCCTGCTCTGCGCAGGAGCGGTTGTTGCCGACTCCCCCCCCGCCGCCATAACCATGCTTGTAAGGGGGCCGGGGGAGGGGAGCCTGTCCTGTGCAACAGACCCCGAACGCCGGGCCCGACGTGGCGAAACGGCGTCCGGGATCTTAGTTATTGCAGCCACGGTCTCCTCTAGCCATCCGGGACCGTGGTGCACAGCTGCGGCCCGCAGCCGCTCTAACATTAAAGCCTCTGCCATCCTGAGAAGCACGGGCAACGGGGAGCTTACTATTTCTGTGTTACTCCTCCCGCTGCTTCCGGCTCAATGCCGAGAAACAGCGGGAAGCTCAGTAACTGCCCCCCGTCCCCCTTAACTCCTCCCCGTCCCCCCTCCAACTCCCTCCAACTCTCCCTCACCTAATTAACCCTTTCCCTACTAGGACGGTCATGTCGGCTTCCCTTAATCCCTGCAGGCTGCGTCCAGCCTCTTCTGTACATTGGGCGGAGAAGATTGGCAGGGGTCACCTTGTGCCTTCCTGGATTGTTCCTCTGCAATGGTCCATTCTACTGGATCCGAGGCGTCTGATAGTCCAGTAAGCAGCGTCCATTACCTGGAGATTATATAAAGGGACTCCAATCCTTATTCAATATAAACTATTATCTTTAGCTAGACAGGTAAGTGTGAGCGGTACCGGCAAAGCTCAGGAAAAGAGGACAATAGTGAGGAGTCCCTCATCTGCTGACGGAAGGTACTGATATTCTGCCGATGGAAGGTCCTCATATTCTGCTGATGGAAGGTCCTCATATTCCGCCGATGGAAGGTCCTCATAGTCCGCCGATGGAAGGTCCTGATATTCCGCGGATGGAAGGTCCTGATATTCCGCCGATGGAAGGTCCTGATATTCCGCCGATGGAAGGTCCTCATATTCAGCCGATGGAAGGTCCTCATATTCCGCCGATGGAAGGTCCTCATAGTCTGCCGATGGAAGGTCCTGATATTCCGCCAATGGAAGGTCCTGATATTCTGCCGATGGAAGTGTAATGTCGGGGTAGAGAGACAGACAGGTGAGCCCTAATCTACCCGCCACTCAGTCCCTGCCTACTTGCACGGCCCGTCCTAGGCGATGGCGTACAACTGGGCGACGGTCCCTACACTCAATAAGTGCACGACAGACAAACAGACAAGTGTACACAGAAGCTAAGGGAAATGGGGCAGTTGCCCACGGCAACACCGTGAGCAACAGGAGTAGTGAACGAGCCGAGTCAAACCAGGAGTGTACGAGGTACCAAACGCAGAGCACGAGAGTAGTCAGTAAAGCCAGGGTCAAATTGAAGCAGAGGTCAATAGTACAAGCAGGACCAGCAGAGCCGGGAAACCAGACAGAATCACAGGCAAAGGAGGAGCAGGAAATGCAGGTATAAAAAGACAGAGGGCGGGAGCTAGCTCCGTCTGGCCAGCCTGAGTGGTAGCAGATCGAGTCACTCTATCAGACTTAGGAGCAGGTGCAGACTGATTAACCACAGGCGTCGACACAGAAGCTGTGTCTGGGAGATCCTTTACAGGAAGGTCCTAATATTCTGCCAATGGAAGGTCCTGATATTCTGCCAATGGAAGGTCCTCATATTCTGCCAATGGAAGGTCCTCATATTCTGCGTACAAACGGCTACCTGATGATGAACACAGAAATAACCTGGAGACCGTTCTTCTACCTCCGCGATGCAGATGACAAATAGCCAAAAATCTACAACTTGTGTCAAATACTTTCTACACATCAAAAGGGTCCAAACCCAAGGGCTTCTTCGCGACTGTCGTTTATTTATCACTCACATGTACATCGTTCATGTATCTCATCGTTCATGTATCTCATCGTTCATGTAGCTCATCGTTCATCCATCTCATTGTTCATCCATCTCATCGTTCATGTATCTTATCGTTCATGTATCTCATCGTTCATGTATCTCATGTATCTCATCTTTCATGTATCTCATCGTATATATCTATCTCATGTATCTCATCGTTCATGTATCTTATCGTTCATGTATCTCATCGTTCATGTATCTCATGTATCTCATCTTTCATGTATCTCATCGTATATATCTATCTCATGTATCTCATCGTTCATGTATCTCATTGTTCATGTAGCAATCATGTATCTCATCGTTCATGTATCTCATCATTCATGTATCTCATCGTTCACCTAGCAATCATGTATCTCATGTATCTCATCGTTCATGTATCTCACGTATCTCATCATTCATGTATCTCATCGTTCATGTATCTCATCATTCATGTATCTCACGTATCTCATCTTTCATGTATCTCATCTCTCATGTATCTCATCTTTCATGTATCTCATCGTTCATGTATCTCATCGTTTAGAGCACAATATGGAGATTACCTGATAAATCATCGTCACTGGATGGAGATATTTTGTGTTAAACTTGCGAACAGCAATAACAGGAAACGTTGCGGCGTATAATATAACCGACCGGCGCTACATTGTCACTCAGCAGCTTCTTTCCGCGGCCGCCTCTAATACTGAACCTTGGCCGCCTGTTCTGGCCGGGCAACAAACATTCCTCGCCCTCCATCGCCCCCTCCCTGTGTGGGCGCCCTCGTATTGCCAGGTGTAATCACTGCAGTCTCACAACTTGTCCTGGGCAAATACTGAGGATTAAAGCACAACATTGTAACAGAAATGTGTCTGTTCCTGGAGAATATGAACAGTCCAGCAAAGCAATTGTGTCAGAATCCATATACAGTCCCGGAGTTTCCCAGCGGAACATGAGGGCGAACGTGATTGGTTGGCAGTTTATGAATAATCAATATTGTTCTTGTAGGACGGAGGACGTCACTTTCCTGTGATTATTCCCCAGGTGTGAAAATATTTACTGGATATAAAAATTGTTACTCTATTTCAGTTTCTGTGATTGGATGGTGATGTCACAGGGGGAGGGCAGGATGTTACAGTCCATGTAGCAGGTCAGTCTGTGATTGGACGGTGATGTCACAGGGTGAGGGCAGTGATGTCAGTCCATGTAGCAGGTCAGTCTGTGATTGGACGGTGATGTCACAGGGGGAGGGCAGGATGTTACAGTCCATGTAGCAGGTCAGTCTGTGATTGGACGATGATGTCACAGGGTGAGGGCAGTGATGTCAGTCCATGTAGCAGGTCAGTCTGAGATTGGACGGTGATGTCACAGGGTGAGGGCAGTGATGTCAGTCCATGTAGCAGGTCAGTCTGTGATTGGACGGTGATGTCACAGGGGGAGGGCAGGATGTTACAGTCCATGTAGCAGGTCAGTCTGTGATTGGACGATGATGTCACAGGGTGAGGGCAGTGATGTCAGTCCATGTAGCAGGTCAGTCTGAGATTGGACGGTGATGTCACAGGGTGAGGGCAGTGATGTCAGTCCATGTAGCAGGTCAGTCTGTGATTGGACGGTGATGTCACAGGGGGAGGGCAGGATGTTACAGTCCATGTAGCAGGTCAGTCTGTGATTGGACGGTGATGTCACAGGGTGAGGGCAGTGATGTCAGTCCATGTAGCAGGTCAGTCTGTGATTGGACGGTGATGTCACAGGGGGAGGGCAGGATGTTACAGTCCATGTAGCAGGTCAGTCTGTGATTGGATGGTGATGTCACAGGGTGAGGGCAGTGATGTCACAGTCTATATAGCAGGTCAGTCTGAGATTGGATGGTGATGTCACAGGGTGAGGGCAGTGATGTCACAGTCTATGTAGCAGGTCAGTCTGTGATTGGACGGTGATGTCACAGGGTGAGGGCAGTGATGTCACAGTCCATGTAGCAGGTCAATCTGTGATTGGATGGTGATGTCACAGGGGGAGGGCAGGATGCTACAGTCTATGTAGCAGGTCAGTCTGAGATTGGATGGTGATGTCACAGGGTGAGGGCAGTGATGTCACAGTCTATGTAGCAGGTCAGTCTGTGATTGGATGGTGAAGTCTCTGGGTGAGGGAAGTGATGTCACAGTCTATGTAGCAGGTCAGTCTGTGATCGGGGTCTTCATGTTTTGGGCTTTTCCACTAAGGGAATTCACCCCCCAGGTAAAAAGAGAGGATCATAAAGGAACGGTTGTGGAATGTAGGGGGGTACATACTTTTTCTCTCTGTTATCGCCGGAAGTTATCAGAGAAGTTTCATCATAAAGCAGCACAGCAAGTTATTGTTTTACTGCAGGTTCATCTCTTCCGGTACCTGTCCGGACATTTCCTTTCCTATCAGCACCGGCCACAGTTGCAGCGTTAACGTTACGGGGTTAATCTTCAAAAAACAAAATACTTTAAACATTAGTTCAAATCCAGTAATAAAAAATGAGCGAAATGTCCGATTCTTCCGCCATAAAACATTCCCAGGCCTGAGGTTTTTTGCCTCTTTCCACAGTCGCTGATATTGCGGATATAATAAGTGCGGCCTCCCCTCCCCCTCTTATTCCCGTGGCCCTTGTTGCGCTTGTTTCATGAGGTGCTCTGCGCTATTGTCACGGGGCCCTTTTTCATGAGCTCCCGGTAACGGCGCTGTCCTCGGTGATGGATTCCGGTTGTTACGTAGGATTCATCCCTGGGACTCGTTCACATGATGCTGCGCGCCCCTTACTTATGCAGATCGCCCGTCTTCCGCTCCTTTCTATTTATTGACTATTAAAGTGGCCTCTCGTGGTGACAAATCAACGGCTCCCGCTCCTCCGCTGCTTTACACCTACATTCGCTGTGTCGCTGTTTTTCACGTTGCGTCCGCAGAGCGTTAAATCTTCACCTCCGTAATAATGTTCCCGCTTGATGTAAAGCAGCGGGCGCCTCCAAATAATAACGAGAAGGAGCGGTGACTGAGCTCCACTGATCGAGCGCAGCCGAGGAACAGCAGAGCGAGCGCAAAACCAGCACATTCAGAGACGCAGGGATTGTAATTATTGACCCCCCAGCCGCCCTCCCCCGCTCCCCGGATCAGATCATTCACTAAGACCATTATGGGGTACCCCCAGGGGTACTCGGGCTGGTGACAAAGCTGACCCCCCCCCCAAATCCTAAGGGGGTTCTGGTTTTGGTCAACCCTTGCCCACATCCCACGGAAGATCCTCACCTGAGAGCGGATCTAGAACGTAGAGTCTGGGGGGACATGAGTTGGCACCAGGCCCTGCCACCCGCGCTCCATGCCGGCTTCTATGACAGGTGGGCACCACTTTTGCTATTATAGCGTCATGTTGGGTAAAATGATCACAGGCAGCGCCCCCCCCCCCCCACCCGGGGGACACTTGTGTTGTATATTACCCCTCCAGCTCCTCAAATAAATACTGACAACTCCACATAACAGGCAAAGTGCCCCCATAACTAGTGCGACCCAAAGTACCTCTACAAATCATGTGTGCCAGAGCGCCCCCATAAATAGCGCAAGCCACAGTGCCCCAGTGTGATCCAGTGCCCCCATAAATAGTGCAAGCCAGATTGTCCCCATAAATAGTCCAAGCCAGAGTGCCCCCATAAATAGCACGAGCCAGTGTCCCAATGAATGGAATAGTGCATGGATGAAAATAAATGTGCCAGACTTAGTGCCCATATAGCTATGCCAGCTGTAAGTGCCTCCAGTAATAGACACGTAACGCCCTACTCTTGCCCCGGCGCCCGCTCTCGCCCGGATACGGTTGGTCAGTAGGATCTACACATGAGTCTAATACCATCTGTGCCCAATGCTGCGCCAACATGAACGGCCGCTGTGCTCTGATTGGATGACAATTCTCATGCAGTTTGCGCCGCTCTCCGTCCAGGAGATAAATGGCGTGATTTACCACAACTTTATTATACCCCGCACGGCTCTTAATAAGTTTGGCGCATTTTGCACTTTCTGCGGCGAATCATGAAGAAGTTTGGGCAATTTTCCGGTTTCCCTGCAAGCCACGCCCACTCTGCCGTCACTTTCCAAATTTGGAAAATAATGTCGCCATTTTTACCGCAAAACACAAGACCCCGATGGGAACTGCGTGATAAATGTCCGTCAGTGCTCCTATGTGGGGGGGGGGTCAGTGCTCCTATGTGGGGGGGGGGTCAGTGCTCCTATGTGTGGGGGGGGGGGGTCAGTGCTCCTATGTGGGGGGGGGGTCAGTGCTCCTATGTGGGGGGGGGGGTCAGTGCTCCTATGTGTGGGGGGGGTCAGTGCTCCTATGTGTGGGGGGGTCAGTGTTCCTATGTGTGGGGGGGGGGTCAGTGCTCCTATGTGGGGGGGGGGTCAGTGCTCCTATGTGGCGGGGGTCAGTGCTCCTATGTGGGGGGGGGTCAGTGCTCCTATGTGGGGGGGGGTCAGTGCTCCTATGTGTGGGGGGGTCAGTGCTCCTATGTGTGGGGGGGGGTCAGTGCTCCTATGTGGGGGGGGTCAGTGCTCCTATGTGTGGGGGGGGGGGTCAGTGCTCCTATGTGTGGGGGGGGGTCAGTGCTCCTATGTGTGGGGGGGTCAGTGCTCCTATGTGTGGGGGGGTCAGTGCTCCTATGTGTGGGGGGGTCAGTGCTCCTATGTGGGGGCGGGGGTCAGTGCTCCTATGTGGGGGCGGGGGTCAGTGCTCCTATGTGGGGGCGGGGGTCAGTGCTCCTATGTGTGGGCGGGGGTCAGTGCTCCTATGTGTGGGGGGGGTCAGTGTTCCTATGTGTGGGGGGGGTCAGTGTTCCTATGTGTGGGGGGGTCAGTGCTCCTATGTGTGGGGGGGTCAGTGCTCCTATGTGTGGGGGGGTCAGTGCTCCTATGTGTGGGCGGGGGTCAGTGCTCCTATGTGGGGGCGGGGGTCAGTGCTCCTATGTGTGGGGGGGTCAGTGTTCCTATGTGTGGGGGGGGTCAGTGCTCCTATGTGTGGGGGGGTCAGTGCTCCTATGTGTGGGGGGGTCAGTGCTCCTATGTGTGGGGGGGTCAGTGCTCCTATGTGTGGGGGGGGTCAGTGCTCCTATGTGTGGGGGGGGTCAGTGCTCCTATGTGTGAGGGGGTCAGTGCTCCTATGTGTGGGGGGGTCAGTGTTCCTATGTGTGGGGGGGTCAGTGCTCCTATGTGTGGGGGGGGTCAGTGTTCCTATGTGTGGGGGGGGTCAGTGTTCCTATGTGGGGGGGGGGTCAGTGCTCCTATGTGTGGGGGGGTCAGTGCTCCTATGTGTGGGGGGGTCAGTGCTCCTATGTGTGGGCGGGGGTCAGTGCTCCTATGTGGGGGCGGGGGTCAGTGCTCCTATGTGTGGGGGGGTCAGTGCTCCTATGTGTGGGGGGGTCAGTGCTCCTATGTGGGGGGGGGTCAGTGCTCCTATGTGTGGGGGGGTCAGTGCTCCTATGTGTGGGGGGGTCAGTGCTCCTATGTGGGGGGGGTCAGTGCTCCTATGTGGGGGGGGTCAGTGCTCCTATGTGTGGGGGGGTCAGTGCTCCTATGTGTGGGGGGGTCAGTGCTCCTATGTGTGGGGGGGTCAGTGCTCCTATGTGTGGGGGGGGTCAGTGCTCCTATGTGTGGGGGGGGGGGTCAGTGCTCCTATGTGTGGGGGGGGGTCAGTGCTCCTATGTGTGGGGGGGTCAGTGCTCCTATGTGTGGGGGGGTCAGTGCTCCTATGTGTGGGGGGGTCAGTGCTCCTATGTGTGGGGGGGTCAGTGCTCCTATGTGTGGGGGGGTCAGTGCTCCTATGTGTGGGGGGGTCAGTGCTCCTATGTGGGGGCGGGGGTCAGTGCTCCTATGTGGGGGCGGGGGTCAGTGCTCCTATGTGGGGGCGGGGGTCAGTGCTCCTATGTGTGGGCGGGGGTCAGTGCTCCTATGTGTGGGGGGGGGTCAGTGTTCCTATGTGTGGGGGGGGGTCAGTGTTCCTATGTGTGGGGGGGGTCAGTGTTCCTATGTGTGGGGGGGTCAGTGCTCCTATGTGTGGGGGGGTCAGTGCTCCTATGTGTGGGGGGGTCAGTGCTCCTATGTGTGGGGGGGTCAGTGCTCCTATGTGTGGGCGGGGGTCAGTGTTCCTATGTGTGGGGGGGTCAGTGCTCCTATGTGTGGGGGGGTCAGTGCTCCTATGTGTGGGGGGGTCAGTGCTCCTATGTGTGGGGGGGTCAGTGCTCCTATGTGTGGGGGGGTCAGTGCTCCTATGTGTGGGCGGGGGTCAGTGTTCCTATGTGTGGGGGGGTCAGTGCTCCTATGTGTGGGGGGGTCAGTGCTCCTATGTGTGGGGGGGTCAGTGCTCCTATGTGTGGGGGGGTCAGTGCTCCTATGTGTGGGCGGGGGTCAGTGCTCCTATGTGGGGGCGGGGGTCAGTGCTCCTATGTGGGGGCGGGGGTCAGTGCTCCTATGTGTGGGGGGGTCAGTGCTCCTATGTGTGGGGGGGTCAGTGCTCCTATGTGTGGGGGGGTCAGTGCTCCTATGTGTGGGGGGGTCAGTGCTCCTATGTGTGGGGGGGTCAGTGCTCCTATGTGTGGGGGGGTCAGTGCTCCTATGTGTGGGGGGGGTCAGTGCTCCTATGTGTGGGGGGGGTCAGTGCTCCTATGTGTGAGGGGGTCAGTGCTCCTATGTGTGGGGGGGTCAGTGTTCCTATGTGTGGGGGGGTCAGTGTTCCTATGTGTGGGGGGGTCAGTGCTCCTATGTGTGGGGGGGTCAGTGCTCCTATGTGTGGGCGGGGGTCAGTGCTCCTATGTGTGGGCGGGGGTCAGTGCTCCTATGTGTGGGGGGGGTCAGTGTTCCTATGTGTGGGGGGGTCAGTGCTCCTATGTGGGGGGGGGGTCAGTGCTCCTATGTGTGGGGGGGTCAGTGCTCCTATGTGTGGGGGGGTCAGTGCTCCTATGTGGGGGGGGGTCAGTGCTCCTATGTGGGGGGGGTCAGTGCTCCTATGTGTGGGGGGGTCAGTGCTCCTATGTGTGGGGGGGTCAGTGCTCCTATGTGTGGGGGGGTCAGTGCTCCTATGTGTGGGGGGGGTCAGTGCTCCTATGTGTGGGCGGGGGTCAGTGCTCCTATGTGGGGGCGGGGGTCAGTGCTCCTATGTGGGGGCGGGGGTCAGTGCTCCTATGTGGGGGCGGGGGTCAGTGCTCCTATGTGTGGGGGGGGGGTCAGTGCTCCTATGTGTGGGGGGGGGGTCAGTGCTCCTATGTGTGGGGGGGTCAGTGCTCCTATGTGTGGGGGGGGGGGGGTCAGTGCTCCTATGTGTGGGGGGGGTCAGTGTTCCTATGTGTGGGGGGGGGGGGTCAGTGCTCCTATGTGGGGGCGGGGGTCAGTGCTCCTATGTGTGGGCGGGGGTCAGTGCTCCTATGTGGGGGCGGGGGTCAGTGCTCCTATGTGGGGGCGGGGGTCAGTGCTCCTATGTGTGGGGGGGGGGTCAGTGCTCCTATGTGTGGGGGGGTCAGTGCTCCTATGTGTGGGGGGGGGGGTCAGTGCTCCTATGTGTGGGGGGGTCAGTGCTCCTATGTGGGGGGGGGTCAGTGCTCCTATGTGTGGGGGGGGTCAGTGCTCCTATGTGTGGGGGGGGGGTCAGTGCTCCTATGTGTGGGGGGGGGGTCAGTGCTCCTATGTGTGGGGGGGGGGTCAGTGCTCCTATGTGTGGGGGGGGGTCAGTGCTCCTATGTGTGGGGGGGGTCAGTGCTCCTATGTGTGGGGGGGGTCAGTGCTCCTATGTGTGGGGGGGTCAGTGCTCCTATGTGTGGGGGGGGGTCAGTGCTCCTATGTGGGGGGGGGGTCAGTGCTCCTATGTGTGGGGGGGTCAGTGCTCCTATGTGTGGGGGGGGGGTCAGTGCTCCTATGTGGGGGGGGGGTCAGTGCTCCTATGTGTGGGGGGGTCAGTGCTCCTATGTGTGGGGGGGGGGTCAGTGCTCCTATGTGGGGGGGGGGGTCAGTGCTCCTATGTGTGGGGGGGGGGTCAGTGCTCCTATGTGTGGGGGGGGGGTCAGTGCTCCTATGTGTGGGGGGGGGGGGGGTCAGTGCTCCTATGTGGGGGAGGGGTCAGTGCTCCTATGTGTGGGGGGGTCAGTGCTCCTCTGTGGGGGGGGTCAGTGCTCCTATGTGTGGGGGGGGGTCAGTGCTCCTATGTGGGGGGGGGGGTCAGTGCTCCTATGTGTGGGGGGGGGGGGTCAGTGCTCCTATGTGGGGGCGGGGGTCAGTGCTCCTATGTGTGGGGGGGTCAGTGTTCCTATGTGTGGGGGGGGGTCAGTGCTCCTATGTGTGGGGGGGTCAGTGCTCCTATGTGTGGGGGGGGGGTCAGTGCTATGTGTGGGGGGGGGGGTCAGTGCTCCTGTGTGTGTGGGGGGGGGGTCAGTGCTCCTGTGTGTGGGGGGGGGTCAGTGCTCCTATGTGTGTGGGGGGGTCAGTGCTCCTATGTGGGGGGGGGTCAGTGCTCCTATGTGTGGGGGGGGTCAGTGCTCCTATGTGTGGGGGGGGGGGTCAGTGCTCCTATGTGGGGGGGGGGGGTCAGTGCTCCTATGTGGGGGGGGGGGGTCAGTGCTCCTATGTGTGGGGGGGGGGTCAGTGCTCCTATGTGTGGGGGGGGGTCAGTGCTCCTATGTGGGGGGGGGGGGTCAGTGCTCCTATGTGTGGGGGGGGTCAGTGCTCCTATGTGGGGGGGGGGTCAGTGCTCCTATGTGTGGGGGGGTCAGTGCTCCTATGTGGGGGGGGTCAGTGCTCCTATGTGTGGGGGGGGTCAGTGCTCCTATGTGTGTGGGGGGGGTCAGTGCTCCTATGTGTGTGGGGGGGTCAGTGCGCCTATGTGGGGGGGGGTCAGTGCTCCTATGTG
Source organism: Rhinoderma darwinii (assembly GCF_050947455.1). NCBI lineage: Eukaryota > Metazoa > Chordata > Amphibia > Anura > Rhinodermatidae > Rhinoderma > Rhinoderma darwinii. The sequence continues at coordinate 1,479,120 of NC_134689.1, read as the reverse complement.
TGGGGGGGGGGGTCAGTGCGCCTATGTGTGTGGGGGGGTCAGTGCGCCTATGTGTGGGGGGGGGGGTCAGTGTTCCTATGTGTGGGGGGGGTCAGTGTTCCTATGTGTGTGGGGGGGGTCAGTGTTCCTATGTGTGGGGGGGGGTCAGTGTTCCTATGTGTGGGGGGGGGGTCAGTGTTCCTATGTGTGTGGGGGGGGTCAGTGTTCCTATGTGTGGGGGGGGGGTCAGTGCTCCTATGTGTGGGGGGGTCAGTGCGCCTATGTGTGGGGGGGGGTCAGTGTTCCTATGTGGGGGGGTTATCCCATAAATAAAGCAGCGTCTGGCAGGAGGAGACGAGCGGCGCCCGGAGAGGGATCATGGAGGTTCACAGGTGTTTAACCGCTGAGCCAGGGACTGTTGCTGCGTGTAAGGGGTTAAGGTATGAGTAGTCTCCCCTTCCCTTGTTGGGTGAGTCAGAGTTAGTTAGGGGGTTCGGGTATTGGGGTGGGGTATATGGGGTCTCTCCCCGTTTTTCCTCCCTTATATGATGTTGGTTATTTGTTCTCTGTATATTTTATAATAATGACATTTCTATTGTGTTAGTGAATCTGTCCCCCCCCCCTCCCCCGGGGTGACCCCCACAATGAAAGAAGTTAAGTATCGGTGGTTAATTTATCTGAAGTTAATTGGGGAGACTATAGGGGGGTTCATGCTGCTTTATGCACGCAGCCTCACTTGTAACAGCCGATGACATCACGCACAAGGCACGGTTTTGCGCTGCGCTCGGGCGTTGGTGACGGTTTCCATGGCGGCCATGTTATAAATACTCCGGCCACGTTGCCACGTCGTTCTTGGACGACACTTTTCAGGGGAATGCGGAGAAACGATTCTCACAATCACAGCGACGGCTCCCCCCGGACTCCCACCGGACTCCCCCCCCCGGACTCCCCCCACCCCGGACTCTCCCCCGAACTCCCCCAGGACTCCCACCAGACTCCCCCCGGACTCCGCCCCGGACTCCGCCCCCGAACTCCCCCCCGAACTCCCACCGGACTCCCCCCCGGACTCCCCCCGGACTGCAGCTGCTGCTGTTATTTTTACACCGCTCGGGGCTCGGCCTCCTCCATAGTGAAGAATCCGAGCCTGGGAAAGCTGGGTGACCACATTCCACCCCTCGTACAACTTTCCCGGACCCCTGAATGGACCGCCTGCCCTGCCCCCATATAACGGCAGATTTTCCTGACTCCCGGCAGGAGCTTTGATGGCGGCCATGCTGGTCATCACCCAACATTCCCAGACGCAGATGAAACCAAGTAACATGAATGACAGCGTCTCTTGTAGATCCCGCAGGAGATCTGGCCTATGATCCGGCGTGTGGCGGCGGCGGCGCAGTGTGACCGATCATCGCCATCACGTGTTTTCTCGTACAAGGCTGCGATGCTCAGATGAAGGACGTTCAGAAACGAGCGCGGTAACGACATTACACGCAGCGCGGCAGAAACGGACGCAATAATGAGAAGACGTGCGGGATTCACCTCTGATGTGTCCGGCCGGGTCCTGCGCTGCGTTACGTCTTCTGCGCGGTCGCGCTCTCCAGGAGCATGAGACATTGTGACCCTATTGTGGCCTTATAATGGGATCCCCATGAATGGGGGGGGGGGTGGACCGTCCCAGAAAGGGGGAGACCTCCCGGACAAGCGGGCAAATCACCCACAAAGCCAAGAGTCTGATAAGAGCGCTCAGTGACTCAGCTATTCATGGCGGAAACCTGCCCGCACCATTCATGGGGGCACTCTGACTGGTATTATTCATGGGGGCACTCTGGTTAGTACTATTAATGGGGGTATTCTGGCTGCCACTGCTATGGGGCACCCTAATAGTACCAAACAGAATGCCCCTATTAATACTAACCAGAGTGCCCCCATAGCAGTGCCAG